>NC_090266.1:55930309-56230309 GCF_040414725.1 Anabrus simplex
CGAAATAACACCTGAGCCGGAAAATATTTAAAGTTTAATTAAACGTTTCAACTTTTAAATGTAACTAGCGTGGGGTGGGGCGGCCCTTAGCCCCTGCCTGATCCGTCTCTGACAAAGACTAACGGACGGAAATAAGCAAACGAACTAAAAATTCAACTCAGTGGTAGAGTTAATGTTCTGTATGACAACTAGAGCAGATCTGGATTGGTGAGACGGGTGGAAAGGAAAACGCTGGAACGAGTTTGTACCAGTGGCGTACACTGAGGGCTACCAAGGCTATCGGTGAAGCCCAAACCTCAATTTTTTTATTTTTTTTGCAAGTTGCTTTACGTCGCACTGACACAGATAGGTATTATGGCGACGATGGGATAGGAAGGGGCTAGGAGTGGGAAGGAAGTGGCCGTGGCCTTAAGGTACAGTCCCGGCATTTGCCTGGTGTGAAAATGGGAAACCACGGAAAACCATCTTCCGGGCTGCCGACAGTGAGGTTCGAACCCACTATCTCCCGAATACTGGACACAGGCCGCACTTAAGCGACTGCAGCTATCGAGCTCGGTCAAACCTCAATTGAGAATGATGGAAGTCTAAACCATATTACAATGTAAGCATCTGGCACATTGTTCCATTTACAAAACTTGAATGCAGTGAGAAAAAAAAAACGTCGCACGTATTTCTGAGAGCAAGGTATCGGAGACCGATAATTGCAGCCCAGACTCGCCCCTCTCCCCTCGAGACACCTCATGCGGCTTGCTGACGTATGTCCGATAGCTGCTGGGGCCGGGGTTATAGCTGTGCTAGGCTTCGTTCCGTTAGATCGCCACTGCTAACTATTAACCATGCATTACTCATCGTATATATTTCGTTACCTCCATATTTCTGTGGTAATTGTATAGATAACAGAGTGCTGGTATTTCACTCCTGTTTACTTCTACGTCCTTGTAGGAAGACACTGGAGAGCTGGTGTAATATAGTTTTCTTTTTATAGGTAGATCTGCTAAACAGAAATGCATTCTTTCAGCTACGTGTAAAAGCATAATTAATAATTCTAGTAATTCACACTTACTCCTGGCAAAACAACTTAAAAGCAAAACAGTTGTGTCGTTGGAGTAGGTAGTCCTTTTGTTATTTTCTGTCATTTGTAGATCTTCGAAAGTCACGAAGATTTCTAATACAGTTCGTTTATCGCATCTGTGTCTAATTTTGTATTCCCTATCCATTTAGAACTCGGTCGGATTTTGCACATCCCGCAGTGGCGTATCCTGGAATCTCCACCGAGGCATTCACGCAATGTATTAAGTAAATTTCAATTCTACTCACCCTAATTACATGTAGGTGAACTCGAGCCAAACAATTTTACTGTAAGTTTCTGGATTGAACGTGCGTACACAAGTCTTGTTTTCTGTTTTTAAATTTGCGAGGGAAGGTAGAGGTCTCCCGGCTTTAACTATTTGAAATTTTTCATCAAACGAACGGTCAGTAAATGGCTTTTCAAACTGCTTTACAATTATATCCGTTTTAGACTCATCCATCGTTAATACCACATATGCGCAAAATATAATAAAACACCGAAAACGACGAATAGCACGGGAACAGCACACACAGAATGAACTCACTAAGCAGCAAAACACACAATAGCTGGCCATACACGGACAGATTTTTTCGCAGGCCTCGCTTTTGGGGCCAGATCCGACAGACCGCCTGCCAGGCGTGACCTTCAGAGACCCGGCCTGCTTCTCGCCATCAACTGTGACACCAAGCCTGTCGTGTTGTGCAATATAATCTGTCAACATTTCACACCCTCTCGTTAATGGAATGATCCCTTTGTTCTCGGCAGGCCAAGCCTCATCCGCTGGCCTTTCAAATTAGTTTGAAATCCTTGCCGGTCAGGTCTGCCGTACTTAGAACTGTGCGATGGACATCGAAGCAGACAGTGTCCAGAGAAAAAAGTGTTGTTGCGGCTGTTGGAATGTGCATGTTAATTCATGCAAACAAAAAAAAAATCGATCGAAGTGGATGAAATAATGGATAGGAGAGCGAGACAGCCTTAGTTACACGAGTCTGATACAACACCTGAGAGAAAATGAACCGGACGATTATAAGAATTATTTGCGAATGTACCACAGCGATTATGATATGCTGTTGGGTAAGCATGTACCGGGCAAGTTGGCTGTGCGGTCAGTGGCGCGCGGCTGTGAGCTTGCATCCAGGATATAGTGAGTTCAAATCCCACTGTCGGCAGCCCTGAATATGGCTTTCCGTGGTTTCCCATTTTCACACCAGGGAAATTCTGAGGCTGTACCTTAATTAAGGCCACGGCCACTTCCTTCGAAATCCTACTCCTTTCCTATCCTATCGTCGCCATAAGACCTATCTGTGTCGGTGCGACGTAAAGCAACTTGCAAACAAAAAGGTAAGCATGAATGGATTTTTCTCATTATTACGTTAAATGTTTGATCCTTCTCAGTCTTATCCTTGGCTTTGACAGTATGAAAGTGACTTGAGGTACGAGCGATGCTAGTAACACCATTCCTAATGCAGCCAGTCCCTGTTATGAATGGTATGAAAATATCACTCACAGGGTCTGCTGGTGGGCGCATTTTAGTGGGATTGGCAGACTGATATGCGAGCAACTTCTGGCTCGGTGAGGAAAGCAACGGGAAGCTATCTCACTCCTCATTTCCCTAGTACGCTTCTTCAGTGATGCTTAGGCTATCTATGACAGCTGTTGACATAACTGTGGAGGATCAAACCAGCCTTCGGACTGAATACCAACCATACACAACACATACATTATGAACTTGTTTACCGGGCGAGTTGGCCGTGGGGTTAGGGGCGCGCAGCTGTGAGCTTGCATCCGGGAGATAGTGGGTTCGAATCCCACTGTCGGCAGCCCTGAAGATGGTTTTCCGTGGTTTCCCATTCTCACACCAGGCAAATGCTATGGGCTGTGCCTTAATTAAGGCCACGGCCGCTTCCTTCCCATTCCTAGGCGTTTCCTATCCCATAGTCGCTATAAGACCTATCTGTGTCGGTGCGACGTAAAGCCACTCGTTAAAAAAATGACTTGTATAGAGTAGCTCTTACTGGAGAACAGTCTAGTTGAAAGCGTATTTACTGTTTATATTGTAGCTTCTAAGCTGAAGAAGGAGGAAAGGAGGATACTGAAGAACGCTTGATTGCGACACCTCATGTTTTAACTGTCGGAGACACAGCCGCTCTTTGTACATTTCAATAAATTTCCCTAGCAGTGCCTTTGTCCACTCCATGCTTTCCTTACAAGAGGCTTGAAGTGTGAGGCGAGGTCTCTCCGTTGAGGCGCTGACAACTTACAGGTCTCGCCTGTAGCAGATAACGCCTCGAACTGCTCTCGCTCACTAACGAGCAGTCCTACCCTGTCGGGACGCGTCACAAAAGGCCTCGTCCGTCACAATTCCTTTCCGTATATGGCCAGCTAATGAATGAACTCACTAGTCAGCCGCAACTCAAGCACTGGAGGTTTTAATACTTCTTTAGCATTAGTCACCTCCTCTATCTGGACTTTATCCTTATAACCAACAACAATCTTTACATACTGCTGGCTGAATACTTCTGACTTTTGAAGATCCTCGCATACACAATCCCCTTGTTCATTAATGATTCCTGGAATATCCTTCTTGGAACCTGTTTCTGCCTTAAAGTACCTATTATACATATTCTTCCATTTTTCAATAAAATTTGTATGACCACTAGTTGTGCTTGCCCTCATGTTATCCTTAGCTGACTTCTTTGCTACATTCAATTATCTAGTAAGTTCCTTCAATTTCTCCTTACTTCCACAGCCATTTCTTCCTCAGCCATTTCTGACTCTATTTCTTTCCAACATGCACCTCCTCCTTAGTCTCTACTTCTCCGTTATATTATATTGGATCTTTACCATTTCTTACCACCTTTTAAAGGTACAAACGTGTTTTCACATTCCTCAACAATTGCTTTAAACCCATCCCAGAGTCTGTTTCCAATTTTATTTATCGTTTTCCACCGATCATAATTACTTTTTAAAAACTCCCTCATGTCTGTTTTTTCAGCCATATGGTACTGCCTAATAGTCCTAATTTTAATATCTTCCTTTCTTTCACATTTGTTCTTAACTACCACAAAAACAGCTTCGTGATCATTGATACCATCTATTCGGTTTCTCTATAGAGTTCATCTGGTTTTATCAGCTGGTTTTATCAGCAACACATCCAGAACATTTTCCCCTCTAGTTGGTTCCATCACTTTGTGAATCAGATGGCCTTCCCATATTAACTTATTTGCCATTTGTTGGTCATGCTTCCTGTCGTTCCCAGTTGGCATTTGGTAAATTGAGATCACCCACTACAATCACGTTCCTTTCTTTTTCGTTTCCCACATAGCTGATTATCTTATCAAGTAATTCTGAATCAGCGGCTGCGCTACTCTTTTCCCGGTCTGTACACTCCAATGACATCAAGTTGCCAATTATCTTTAGAAATGAGCCTTACACCTAGAATTTCATGTTTGTCGTCTTTAACTTTTTCGTAGCTTACAAATTCTTCTTTCACCAGAATTAATACTCCCCCTCCTGCCATTCCTATCCTATCTCTACGATACACACTCCAGTTCCGTGAGAACATTTCTGTATCCATTTTGTCATTTCTCAGCCATGATTAAACTCCTATTACAATATTACATAATAGAATTACAATAATATTTATTATTATTATTATTATTACTGCTCTTTCTTATTACATACAGAATGATACACAGTATATAATTTTGGCAATATCACAACGCTATATTATAATATTTCAAAACACTGGATATACGCTCCTTGAACTTATTTCTATCATAAAACTCTGTACAGTACTTCACAACACTAAGCTTCCTACCACAAATCAAAGGAACTTGTTTCCTCTTCTTTCTAATCGCGTCTTTGTGTATGCAGTCCTGAGCTGAGTGAAAGATTTTGTTGTAATTGCAAATTGCTTTTTGTAACAAATGCACTATGGGCCTGTTCGTTGGTTCGAATCTTGTTTTGATCTTTTTGCTGTTCTTTTTTATTTTTTCTTCTTCTGCTCTTTCTCGGTCTTTCTCAGTGCTACAAGGGCTGTAGCTGATTCGAACATTTGGTGTCTCTTAAGTTGTTCATCACTGCATCTCAGGGAACGTTTCTTGCTTGGCAAAAGTTGGATATTGCCGATGCGTCTTAATTCATTCCACCACCCGTATTTTATTATTATTATTTATTTTATTTTATTTTATTTAATACTAAAACCATCCGTATTATCATTCTCTTCAAACACGTGCGTCGGTGTGTCCAAACAGTGACATTGATTATCGGCTCCAGAAATGCACTAATATTGTAACGTAGGACTACAGTACATCGTTTCTTAATACTTTCCGCATTGTACAAGTAGATTTTTAACAATTTTTGTTCTATTTCCATGTTGATATGCCGCATTATACAAAAGTAAGAACATTATAACGCCGTAAGCTTCGCCGGGACTGAGAAAATATTCCGTAGTGCTCAAGTTTCCGATTTATCTGAGTTCCGCTTTGAGCACGTTTACTTTATTATTATTATTATTATTATTATTATTTTTCGGTACTTTTTCTTGCAGCAATTCAAACAACCAGTAGATGCGCCATCGCAAACATTCTGCTTCAACCGTCTTGTTTCTGCAAAGCGAGAAAATATCATTTTTAATACCGGTACATACATTTCCTGTGTTCACCGAGACTTACTGACGTAGATTCTAATTGGTTCTTCCACATATACAGTTGTAGTGATGTCACCGTACAATTTTTGCGATCAGTGGTTAGTGAACGCCACTTCTTACCCCCTTTATTTAGCCATACATTTATAATTTTCGTCGTATTCGTAAGATACACAGTCTGTTTCATTTTCTTGTGTGAGCTGGAAGCATAACTTCAACTGGTAGATGCTCAGGTGACTGCAGTTTCGCTTCATTGGATTGACGGGAATCAAACTCGGGGCTCTAACTGGGATCCGCAACACCTCTCGTGCCTGGCAGTGGTGCGCTGTCTTCTCTTTCAGATGATACATGTGAGTTTCAGCTGCTTCGACTTAACTTTCGCTATCAGCATTTCTCTCCAGACACCACTCCGAGACAGTGCTGGCACCAACGGGATGATTTCAAATTAGTTCGATTACATGTCGACCTTCTTCACGCAAATACTCTAGTAAAAACTGTTGGTGCTGATCAGGTATATACAAAGGGCACTAGGAAAGTTTTGCAGTACGCAAGAACGGTTTGCTGGACACCCCTGTTATGGTGAGAGACGAAAAGAGGGGTGAAAACCGGTATAGAAGACAGCATGGCGCGACTTTCACACCAGTCATTACCAGCAGTGGGATTGAAAGAAAGTTGTCAGTGTGGTCTAAAGGTGAATATCGCGCGATTAACCGCTACAATTTTGCTCGTGGATTAACTGTTGACCAGTGCCTGGAGGAAATGACTCCTGTGCTGGGGAAAGACTGTCCACATCGGAAAACAATTTTCCGCTGGTACAAAGAGTTCCAGAGGTGACATTTTGGGGTTGAAGACGATCCTGTTCTGGGCGATCGTCTGAATCAGTGACTGAGGAAAACATTGAAGCTGTGAGGAAAATGTTGCAGCAAGAGGTGCGGTTGACATATCGGCAGGTATAAGAGACCCTCCACATCCCTGCTTCAGCTATGAATTCAATTCTACACGACCATCTCCATGTTAGAAAGGTTTGTTCCCTTTGGGTGCCCCATTCCCTTTCAGAGCAACAAAGGGCACATCGAGTGAAATGGTGCCGAAAAATGCTAAAACAGTTTGAAAATGGGACTTCGCGTAACGTCAATAGCATCGTTACAGATGACGAAACTTGGCTTTGTTATTACGATGTCCCAACGAAATCCCAGATTACGGCGTGACTGTTTGAAGATGAGGATACTCCTGTGACTGTGCGAAAGTCAAGGTCAGTGAAGAAAAGGATGATTGCAGTATTCTGCACTAAACGGTGCATCCTGACTCGGGTTGTGCTAGAAACACAAAGGACAGTTACTGCGAAGTGGTACAGTGAGACTTGTCTGCTTCAGGTCATCCAGGCTCTCAAGCAGCTCCGTCCAAGGTCACGGCTCTTAACACTTGGCTTTTGCATCACGACAATGCTCCAGCATATCGTGCTAATGTAACAATGAATTTTCTTGCCAGATCAGGGTTGACTGTGCTTGATCACCCCCCATACAGTCCTGATCTAGCCCCATGTGACTTCGCACTCTTCAGTCAATACTGATCTGCATTTAGGGCAGTCGCCCAGGTGGCAGATTCCCTATCTGTTGCTTTCCTAGCCTTATCCGAAATGATTTCAAAGAAATAGGAAATTTATTGAACATCTCCCTTGGTAAGTTATTCCAATCCCTAACTCCCCTTCCTGTAAATGAATATTTGCCCCAGTTTGTCCTTTTGAATTCCAACTTTATCTTCATATTGTGATCTTTCCTACTTTTATAGACGCCATTCAAACCTATTCGTCTACTAATGTCATTCCACGCCATCTCTCCGCTGACAGCTCGGAACATACCACTTAGTCGAGCAGCTCTTCTTCTTTCTCTCAATTCTTCCCAACCCAAACATTGCAACATTTTTATAACGCTACTGTTTTGTCGGAAATCACCCAGAACAAATCGAGCTGCTTTTCTTTGGGTTTTTCCAGTTCTTGAATCAGGTAATCCTGGTGAGGGTCCCATACACTGGAACCATACTCTAGTTGGGGTCTTACCAGAGACTTATATGCACTCTCCTTTACATCCTTACTACAACCCCTAAACACCCTCATAACCATGTGCAGAGATCGGTACCCTTTATTTACAATCCCATTTATGTGATTACCCCAGTGAAGATCTTTCCTTATATTAACACCTAGATACTTACAATGATCCCCAAAAGGAACTTTCACCCCATCAACGCAGTAATTAAAACTGAGAGGACTTTTCCTATTTGTGAAACTCACAACCTGACTTTTAGCCCCGTTTATCAACATATCATTGCCTGCTGTCCATCTCACAATATTTTCGAGGTCACGTTGCAGTTGCTGACAATCTTGTAACTTATTTATCACTCTATAGAGAATAACATCATCCGCAAAAAGCCTTACCTCCGATTCCACTCCTTTACTCATATCATTTATATATATAAGAAAACATAAAGGTCCGATAACACTGCCCTGAGGAACTCCCCTCTCAACTATTACAGGGTCAGACAAAGCTTCACCTACTCTAACTCTCTGAGATCTATTTTCTAGAAATATAGCAACCCATTCAGTCACTCTTTTGTCTAGTCCAATTGCACTCATTTTTGCCAGTAGTCTCCCATGATCCACCCTATCAAATGCTTTAGACATGTCAATCGCAATACAGTCCATTTGACCTCCAGAATCCAAGATATCTGCTATATCTTGCTGGAATCCTACAAGTTGAGCTTCAGTGGAATAACCTTTCCTAAAACCGAATTGCCTTCTATCGAACCAGTTATTAATTTCACAAACATGTCTAATATAATCAGAAAGAATGCCTTCCCAAAGCTTACATACAATGCATGTCAAACTTACTGGCCTGTAATTTTCAGCTTTATGTCTATCACCCTTTCCTTTATACACAGGAGCTACTATAGCAACTCTCCATTCATCTGGTATAGCTCCTTCGGTCAAACAATAATCAAATAAGTACTTCAGATATGATACTATATCCCAACCCATTGTCTTTAGTATATCCCCAGAAATCTGATCAATTCCAGCCGCTTTTCTAGTTTTCAAAAGTGAAGATGAAGCTGAAAGGGCGGCGTTTTGCATTCGACGAGGACCGAGCTCGATAGCTGCAGTCGCTTAAATGCGGCCAGTATCCAGTATTCGGGAGATAGTAGGTTCGAACCCAACTGTCGGCAGCCCTGAAATCAGTTTTCCGTGGTTTCCCATTTTCACACCAGCAAATGCTGGGCTGTACCTTAATTAAGGCCACGGCCGCTTCCTTCCCACTCCTAGCCCTTCCCTATCCCATCGTCGCCACAAGACCTATCTGTGTCGGTGCGACGTAAAGCAACTAGCAAAAAAAAAAAAAAAAAATCATTCGACGAGGAGCTTCTGGCAGCGTGGGATCAAGAGTGTGAAAATGTAACTGAAGAAAAGTGGCAGAGTTGGTTCAGTGACTGGTTTTGACGTATGGAGAAGTGTATTGCGTGTGGTGGACATTATCTAGAAAAAGTCCAAAGCGTTCACTCACATTGCAAAACTTTCCTATATCTCCTTTCACGAGAGTTTAATCTTGATGTAAATATGGTATGTCCACGCCTCCGTCAGAGAAAGAGTTGTTATTCGCTGAGCGTGGATGTACAGGGCTGCGCATCGCATGTGACAACAGTGAGAAGATCTGAACTTCTGAATAAATGACTAAACCTGGATTCTGTTCACTTACCGTCTTACTAATAAACGGTGTATAACTTTTATACAAGGTTAATACACCGTTTCTGTGAAGTTCGTTACTGATAAACCGTGTATAAGCCTCCTGTGTATACATCTGTTATAGTTATTCATCGAATTGCTTATACAGACCAGGACCCTTGTATAAGCGTTGTATAACAGTGAGTAGCGGAAAAAGAAACGAGTGAGCAGTTTATTTTCGTGGTATTTATTGTCTACAGTAATATAATTGTAGTGAAATATTCGACTTATCCATTTAACATTGAACACACATTGAAAGAATGGACGCTAACGTTGATGATCTTCACGATATTTTAAACATCAGAAGACATACACCATTCAGAGGTTATGTAGGCTAGACATCTTCGTAAAGTAAAACACTTTAAAGAGACGGAATGGCAATGAATAACTATAAAATAAATTATGGTTGGGCGTATTTTTGTGTAATAATGTGTTACTGCTTAATAGACTTTTGATATTGTGAGTTTATTATACACTATCTGCCCCTACAAAGATCTTTCTCAAATTTGAGTACCTATAAAATGGGACATATTCCTCGAGATAAAAAATGGCATAACTTGAAAACCATACGTAATATGATTTCCATACTTAGTAGTTGAATACGCAGAAATATGATGTAGGCCTATAAATGCCTAATAGGAACTTTTTTGATCAAACCTTTCTTTTCAGCTACAAAACAGTTTTTCCTTTCTCCTGAAAAGGAAGGATTTTGGAATGTGTACCCTTTTCAACTCGCCGATTCTATTACAATTGCTTACGTTTTCCATACTACCCCAGTTAGGAGCTTTTGATCTTTTCTTAGCTTTTCCATTTCTTTTTTGGCGTTCATTACACAAGCAAGCTGAAGAAATGTTGATATCAATATAAGTCAATTTCTAGCTGTCTCATGGAATCACAATGAATAACTAAGTTATAAAAGAAATGATGGTTGAGCGTATGTTTGTGTAATAATGTATTACTGCTTAATAGACTTTTGAAATTGCGAGTTTATTGTACATTATCTGCCCCTACAAAGATCTTTCTCTAATTTGAGTACCTATAAAATGGGATATATTCCTCGAGATAAAAAAATGGCATAACTTGAAAACCATACGTAATATGATATCCATACTTTATAGTTGAATACGCAGAAATATGATGTATAAATGCCTAATAGAAACTTTTTGGATCAAACCTTTCGTTTAGCTACAAAACAGGTTTTCCTTTCTCCTGAAAAGTAAGGATTTTGGAATGTGTACCCTTTTCAACTCGCCGATTCAATTACAATTGCTTACGTTTTCCGTACTATCCCAGTTAGGAGTTATTGATCTTTTCTTAAGCATTTCCATTTCTTTTTTGGCGTTAATTACACAAGCAAGCTGAAGAAATGTTGATATCAGTATAAGCCAATTTCCAGCTGTCTCACTTAGTGTTGCCGCTGCCTTTTCGATATGCCGTGCTACTGTGCGACTTTCCGGAAAGTTTTGCTCGTAGATAACCAGCAGAAGCGATCATAAAGGCGGTGAACGTGCGAAATACGTCAGTGAACTGCAGGAAGAGATTCCTACGCCTTGGAATGAGTGTATACGTGCTGTATAGTAATACAATGCGTATACCTCGTTTATTAGGAAGAAAAATGTAAAACGCTTATACAGGGTTTATTCACTGTTTAACTAGACAAGAGTTAAACAACTGTATAAGGACTTTTTATTAGTAAGACGGCTAGTTTATTGAACACATTCACAGTGCACTGCCTATGGTCACTTTTGAGCGGTTTTGCTCTTTTGTGCTTCACTACACGCGATGGACCTACCTCTTGCTCCATTTCTCTCACTATGAATATTGACACTGACTGCTGTTGCAAGATGCAACACCTCATCCCCACGCTGTACAGTTTGGGACTTCCTGTATTACACCACGCCTTGTGCCTTCATTTCTCGATATATAAGGCCGCTATTAGCCGTGGGCGACTAGTGGCGCAACTAGTTGCTCTGGCGAGTCACAGACCATTGGATCAAATGGAGCCTATTAGCCGCGGGCGGCTAGTGGCGCAACTGTGCAACTAGTTGCCGGCCGTCATCTGAGCCGGCAACTGCTCTGGCGATTTTTAGTTGCTCATCTGCGTGACGGGGCATTGTAGTAAATGTAGCCTCTTAGCCGTGGGCGACTAGTGGCGCAACTAGTCGCCTGATATACCTCCCCACGCATACGGAAACGTCGTTCGTGTTCTCACATCAGCTTGACGTAATGCGGACGATGGAACGCAATCGAGTCAGCGATTCACCTAACCATTATCTTTCTTCATTACGTTTTTTGGTCTCGTGCTGTGGTAGAGTGAATATTTTACTTATTGTGATAGTTTATGTATTGAACATGGAGACATCAAATAAACTACAACAGCAAATGAAGGGATGGCAAATTATTTGAAAGTCAAATAAATACTGAAGACCCTTTTTGAGGTAGAATGAAAACCGGTCACTTGGGATTCCAGAATTGAAGCTTACAGTGACAAAATAGAAACACTGAATTCCTGGAACAGCATTTTAAAGCACTTTATTCCAGAATTCGAAGCAAAATCCGTAGGTGAGAAGTATACTCTAGGTGAGTATTATATTCTTTTTTTTTTGCTAGTGGCTTTGCGTCATACCGACACAGATAGGTCTTATGGCGACGATGGGATAGGAAAGGGTCAGAAGTTGGAAAGAAGTGGCCGTGCCCTTAATTAAGGTACAGCCCCAGAATTTGCCTGGTGTGAAAATGGGAAACCACGGGAAACCATCTTCAGGGCTGCGCGACAGTGGGATTCGAACCCACTATCTTCCGGATGCAAGCTCACAGCTGCGCTCCTAACCGCGCAGCCAACTCGCCCAGTATGTGGGTATTATAAAACGTTTACTATTTTATATGGAAATATGCAATACCCATAAAAATTCTATAATCGTTTACATTTACAAGTACCATTGATCCATTATATGGCTATATTTGTGAATTACAACTCAACTGGGAAACATTTGTTTAGTCCTGTGTCGTTTCCCGTTATTTCTTCTTTTATGTGGCCAAGCAATTCGTAAAATGACGACTTTGACATGCGCAGGTAATTGAGAAATTTACTGTCATCCTCATTTAGATCGTCAAACAATGTATAATGTTCTAGTCAGCGAGAAACAAATATAGGATGATTCCGCACTTTCCTAATCCTTCGGTTCTTCCTATTTAATAGAAGCGTAAGAAGTTCTTAGTAGGACGCCATTCTCTCAACTGACTATTCCCCGGTATGAACCGAGCAATTATTCACAAGTTGCGCCAGTGATCGCCCTGTACTTAAATCCTCTGGCAACTAGTTGCGCCACTAGTCGTCCACGACTAATAGCGGCCTAAGCACTATTTTATAATAAAAACATATGTATATACCGGTACATATGACAACCATATCTTAATTTGATTACGTACTCTTCCAAACTCTCTAAATGTAATAAACCAAACTAAAATAAATTAATGCAACGACCTACTTTTCTTAGAGCTCGCATACAGTCTAGTGAGTGCAGCGGTTGCTTCTCTAATCAACTACTTCCATGTCCACGTGCAAAGGAAAGGTGCTCCGCCTAGTTGTTTACATCAGGATTAAACTCTCGGGAAAAGCGGTATAGTGCCCTTTGTAGTGCATAACTTTCGCGACATTATTTCGTTTTTTTTCCTTAATGGGAACTTTCCCGCCATATGCATTTTGTGGAGGTAGGTTCAGATTTTGCTCCTCTAAACAAATGTTTTGGTAAAGAGGTCATAAATGATCTCCTTAGCTGCAACATACCCTGGTTCCTCTATTTTGAAAGTCAGATGTTTGTACTTATTTTGAATTATTCTTTCGAGCCTCGTCGCCGTCTTTAAATTAGCAGGTCTTCAATATTTGTACTCCATGATTTCTTCATTTAGTACTGTGTGAATGCAACATAAAGGGGCTGTCATTTTCATTTTAGCCCCTGTGTTTATTTTAACATAGACTCCTGGAGAATAAATACGAGCAATGCGCCGGACAACTCTCTTAATGACTCAAGTTCTTGTCGCATGGGCGAATACTCTGTCCTCGTACGGGAAAATACACATCACATTGAACCGTTTTGTAATGGTGAGACTGGAAAGATGCCTTTTTTTTAGAGTGATTCTTGTTCTGGCCAGGACAAGAATCATTGGAAACACATTCAGTACTTTAATATCTGATGAAATATTATTATTGATGTACAGTACTGGTTCAATTATCGAACAGACCTCGTCAAGGCCCTTTTTTGCTTCGCCCTCTATGTAGGTATAAAATGTTGCTTTCTGGTCACGTATTCTATTCTCACAAAATATGTAGTACCATAACTTCCTCAAATAAAACATTTCTTGTACGGGCATAGAAAGAAGAGGAAGCTTTTGCATGAAATCAAGGACTATTCCAGCTACGTCATTTCTGTAACTACACATTTCAGAAATATGCTGATTTGTATTAAATAGAACCTCTAAGCCCTACGTTTATGTACTGTAAGTTCTGCAGAAGCACTACGTTTTGCATTGTCATATAATGTTCAGGATTTAATCTTTGTATTCAAGTTTTTACATGTAGTAAAGACAACAAGCTGTGGTCGACCACAACCGCACCCATACATTTTTGTAATAAGTCAAAAATATTCTTATTTTATATTCTGCTTGCAAGGTTAGGGGGCTTTGCAATCAGCATTATCATGCATTGTTTTACAAGTCAATCAAGCTTCTAGGTAAGTCACTTCTATACTAGAATAATCGAAGTTTCTCTTCGGAAAACTTTCGATGTGGGCATCAGGCTTTGTTAAGACTTCCTGTGATATTCTGTTATGATTATGATGCTTGCCGCTCATGTCAATAGCTGGAGCACCTCTTGCTAGCAGTGGCATTAGTAGGGCCCGGATTTAAAAAAAATGCATATGCGCATATACAATTGCATATTTTGACATATTTTGAGGGTTAGTGCATATTCTAGACGTAACAGCATATTCCGGTATATAATGTCTGAATTTAAGGATAATTACAAGAACTACTAAAATAAATCTGTTTTGTACATCCCTAGCTAGTTGCCTATTTTAAGTGCATCCCTCGCTAGTTGGTATTTTCGACTGTCTGTGTAACGGCACTTTACTTTCACAACTGACAATGGCAACAGATAGCTTAGGTGTGGGTAGGCAGGCTGGACTTCCCTGAATTCCTTTCTCTACCACAGCAGATAATAATCTCAGGGGGCTGGGCACTTGGTCAGGACAGTTCACTAGTTACGTTCCATTTTAATGCCCTGCATCTCATTTCTGAAAGTGTTAGTTTTTAAAAAAATCCTAAGGAAAAGAGCAGCAGAAGAGATTTACTAAATCAGTGGGTGTCGGATAATAGGGACTATTCAACAGATGGTGTCATCGTGTACTGTCAAGTTTGCTCAAAGGAAGTGAAATGTGAAAAGAAATTTCAGCTTGAAGAGCATTCAAAAACAACTGCACATATTAAAGCAAAGGAGGAGAAGAACAGCACACCACAACAACTACTTCTTACACAGGTAAAGCCCAAGACCTGTAGTCTTAATACATTTTCAAATGATCTTTGTAGGGCTTTCGTATGCAGCAACATTCCATGGAATAAATTAAACAATCCAGTTCTGCGATCATTTCTCGAGAAATATTGCGTAAATAAAAAAATACCAGATGAATCAACTCTTAGGAAAATTTACCTACCTCCGCTATATGAATCTACCCTGGAATTGATCCGTTCTGATATCGGAAGGAACTGTGTCTGGATATCGGTGGATGAGACAACGGATTCGTGTGGCCGTTACATAGCAAATTTCGTGGTTGGTAAATTACATCCATTACATTACATTACATTGCTTGTAAAGTACTAGAGAAAACCAACCATAGCACAATAGCAAGATTTGTAAATGATTCTCTGCGACTATTCTGGCCATCTGAAATTGAGACTAATTGTTGTAAAGTGCTTGTACTGCTCACAGATGCAGCTTCGTATATGTTGAAAGCAGCAAAGGCCCTCCAAGTATTTTATCCAAAACTCATACACGTAACCTGTTTAGCGCACGGATTACACCTCATTGCAGAAGAAATACGCGCACAGTTTCCAGCTGTTAACAATTTAATTGGATGTGGGAAGAAACTGTTTCTGAAAGCACCAGCTCGTGTCCAGCTCTACAAAGATTGTCTACCTGAAGTTCCTTTGCAACCTGAACCTGTCCTGACTAGGTGGGGGACATGGTTATCTGCAGTATCATTTCATCAGGAGCATTTTAATGAACTGAAAGAAGTGGTTACGAAACTTGTAGATGAACATATTGCGTGTGTCCGTGATGCAAAAGTGTGTTTGAAACCGCTACTGTTTATCAAGATGTGAATTTTATTCATGTACATTTTTCTAAACTTCCAAAAGCCATTGAGAGCTTAGAATCTTCTGGTACTCCCCTCCATGAATCACTTGATCTCGTTGAAAAAGCTGCATCTTCGTTGAATTACGCTCCAGGCGAAATTGGAGAGAAGATTAAATGCAAGTTAGAAAAGGTGTTGAATTCGAACCCAGGACTGAAGAAGATTAAGTTAATCAGTCAATACTTGAGTGGAACTAGGGTATCCTTGCCAGATGTATGCTCCGAAACGTTGGTGCCCATGTATAAGTACTGTCCAATTACGTCAGTTGATGTAGAACGATCATTTTCAGCCTATAAACTCATTTTGACGGACAACAGATATAGTTCGTCTCCAGAAAACAATGAAAGACTACTAGTTACCTATTGTGATGCTGCTTTTTGCAATAAATGATACCTGTAAATAGGTAAGTGAATAAAATTGCATGTTTTTAAGAGCATATTTCCTTATTTTCCGTGCATATATTGTAACTTTTTAGTGCATATTTGTATGCATATTTTCAGGTTTTTAGTGCATATAAATCCGGGCCCTAGACATTAGTCTGAAAGCAACTTACCTTGAAATTTCGTGCAAGCTGAAAAAAGCATTGCAACATACTTCGACACGATAGTCTTCCTTCATCGAAAAATACTTAAAAGTATAAAAACTGTTCTAAATCTTCGGACGCCCGTGACGGTTAACATCATGACATTCTATTAAACCTGTTAGATAAGGTATCTCTTTTTTTTTTTGTGCAAGTTGCTTTACCTCGCACCGACACAGATAGGTCTTATGGCGACGTTGCGACAGGAAAGGGCTAGGAGTGGGAAGGAAGCAGTCGTGGCCTTAATTAAGTTACAGCCCCAGCATTTCCCTGGTGTGAAAATGGGGAACTGCGAAAAACCATCTTCAGGGCTGCCGGCAATGGGTTTCGAACCCACTATTTTCCGAATACTGGATACTGGCCGCACTTGAGCGCCTGCAGCTATCGAGCTGGGTCGTTCTTTTTTTAGGCTTTCCGTTATATACTGCACTAATAATTAGCTCTTTTTTCTCCATTGCTAAACATCGCTGTACATATTGTCCTACATTTACATTCAGGTCCAGCCTTTTTTGTTTTTGTTTTGTTTTTTCCACTGGCCTGCCTGTCGTTGTTACAAACAAAGTAGTCACATTTCCGCTAACTCTCTTCTTGGTGGGACTTCTTCTATCTTACTTCCTCGGTAAATACTAAATGGATACTTAGGAAACTACAATATATAAGTATGAAAAGTACAACAAGCTCTTAACTATGCTAACCTCAGACGTTCAGTACGTTGTTCACAGTACAAGCAAGCTCTATAGTAGTGCTCCTAGCGTTACAAAAGCGAATGGGTTACCAGTTCAGTTCAAAATTCCGAGCTTCAAACTCCAATAGCGCCATATATATTCCGTGGTTCCTTTCCTTCTTTCCACTATTTGAAGTGACTGTGTATAAGCTACATAATACCTATCTCAGTTTAATTTGAGCAAAAAGTGAGGTCTTTTTCTTTTTAATTTCACCCATTCAATTGAAGCTAATGAATGCTTGCGTTGTGCATAGCAATTGCTGAATTCGGTGGGGTATTAGGAAGTAACTGTTCTAGGAACCATTCCGAATGATGACACTGGTCAACAGATTTCTACTTTTTGTCTGCCACATGCACAACAATTAGTCACTTCAACTAAATCGAACCTCCTGAATACGGAAATGATAGAACATCGTAACACGTAACGTTTTCGTGTGTCAGAATTGAGCTGGATTCCCGCAAATGCTTTGTTGGCATACCAGTTCTAATCTTTTCATTAATATACTCCTTAAAACTATCCACTTTAGTCATAATATGGCGTTATTTCCAATTTATTAAATAAAATTGTTCATATTTCAGTTTTGAACTGACTAAATCTCACTAAGAAACGTGAAAACGGAGCTTAAAACAAAGTACAATAACATCAGAATTAAACGCGAAATTTGTAGGAATAATGAAATATACCGGAATTACGCCATTAATCTCAACACTCAGATTTACTTCTTCCCTTTGTAGCATCCGTCACTTTCTCTAACTAAAAACCAACAGTAGTCATCCATAATATGGGTATCCCATCTATCTTTGTACCTCCGCTCCATCTGCTGTATATCTTGATGGATTCTCTGTGTTTGTCACTCTGCGCTCCTAAATTCTCGGACATTTTACATCATAGATTTTGGTAACTGTTCATTGAGTTCTTGAATTATCTGTCTGTAATTTTCTGCTTTATTATTTCTCAGGAATCGGCTCACTACATCCTGAAACGCCTTGCAAGCCGCTGGTTTCTTAGCACTTAACTTGATTTACAAGTTGGTATCTTGTAAAAGCTTCCGAATTTGGGGACCAACGAATATCCCTTCTTTTACGTTTGCATCGTCCGGCTCCATGGCTAAATGGTTAGCGTGCTGGCCTTTGGTCACAGGGGTCCCGGGTTCGATTCCCAGCAGGGTCGGGAATTTTAACCATCAATGGTTAATTTCGCTGACACACGGGCTGGGTGTGTGTGTTGTCTTCATCATTTCATTCTCATCACGACGCGCAGGTCGCCTACGGGTATCAAATGAATGTACCTGCAGCTGGCGAGCCGAACATGTCTTCGGACACTCCCGGCTAGTGATAGGCAACGTTCTCGCTCGTCTCTCTCGAGACTGACGTCGCAGATCTTGAGACTCTCGCGAGAATCTAGAGACCGATCCTATAGTACAAGCTGTGCGACGTACCAGTAACTACGACTGTAAACTTGATAGTATATCATTGGCAGTTATTGCGTGAAATAACGTTCTCATATGAAAACATGTGAGCCAATACATTTTGTCAAAAGCCTGAAAAAGTACTGCATGTTCAACTATGAACCCCTTAATACCATTAACGAAAGTACCTGGGAACACTTGCTGTTCTTCCCACTCGTTACAGCTTTTTATATTTGTCTTGCTTAATGTGATGCTGTACTACAAACTTCCTTTCCGTACTCGAGTTCATATCGCACGGTACGCGGGGGTGAATAACAGGCTGTGGGGGTTGGTGCGAAGGCTGGTTCATTCCTTATGCTTGAGGCACGTTAGGAAATACTTTCTCCTAATTAATTATCATAGTTCTGTTTTGTGTTTCTGCACATGTGTTGGAAACACAATACTCGCAGGTAAAAATGCTTTCCTTACCAGTTAGTCACCACCAACTACTGGTCAGTTTGCTTGGTCATGGAAGATATCAAATTTAACTATAAGTAGGAAACGTGTATTTTTCTGTTTTCATTTGTGGACTTGTATCAGTCGTTCAATAAAGAATACAGTACAAGCGTTAAAAACACTCTAAAATGATAAAAAAAATTATTCAAAATGCTATATAAAAACTTCCTAGTTGAAATAAGGACTGACTGGCAAAAAACACAGAAGAATGAAAAATGTGTCATCGTTTGTTATACCGCAGGATGAATTTCTACACTACCGGTACTTGGAAACGCTGTAATGCAGACGGAAAAATGATGACTTCATCAACAGCCGCCCCCTAGTCATGAGTGACCCTTTGAAATGCCGTTCTTGCTGCAGCAATATCACTGCGTTCTATTATATGTAGGGTGTATCTAAATTATGCCGACAAAAAAATACGGGATGCTCTTCGTCTTATACAAAGAACGATGTCCCAATCGAATTGGCGGAGAAAATTCTTCTTTTCGAGAAGCATTGTTACCTCCGTGCGTGCGATTCAAATTAACGCGCCCACCGTATTTGTTGTGCCACAGCAGATACCGCTGCCCCCGCTGTTGTGCTACAGGGATGGTGATGGGAGGGGAAGTGGGGTGATAATGCTCCGCGCGAATGGACACGTTTATTCGTTCGACTCGCGTGAAATTGTTTATTAACAGCCGTACTTGCACACACAGTAATTAAGGCACACGATGCATCCGGTCATTTTTCCTCTCGTCTGTTGGTCTCAGCAACGTTCTTCATTGTAACATGCGTAAAGGTGCATCGCTGGTCCGTCTCATTGACTGAATGGTCAGCGTTGAGGCCTTCGGTTCAGGGGGTCCCGGGTTCGATTCCCGGCCGGGTCGGGTATTTTAACCTTCATTGGTTAATTCCAATTTCCTCTTCATATTCAGACAACACACTACACTGCCAGCCACCACAGAAACACGTAATAGTGATTACATCCTTCCATATAAGGTTGGCGTCCGGAAGGGCATCCGGCCGTAACACTGGGCCCCATCCACATGTGCTACACAGCTCGCACCCGCGACTGCGCTGTTGTGGGAAAAGCGGTAGAAGAAGAGGGTTCATCGCTGCCACCACACGCTATTGTATTTATTTACTCACAATATTGTTAAAGGAAGGAAAGATTGAACGAATTAAGTAATTCTCTCTTTTTTTTTACAAGTCGCTTTACGTCGCACCGACACAGATAGGTATTACGGCGACGATAGGACACGAAAGGGCTAGGAGTCGGAAGGAAGCAGCCGTGGCCTAAGTTAAGGTACAGCCCGAGCAGAAACAGTACTCCAGATAGTTCGATTACATTAAATGTTCAATATTACCCCCTTATACTTCGATGTTCACGAGACAAAAGTCCATGGGAGTTAAATCGGCCGTGCGCGGAGGCCATTAACTGGCCGTCCACGGCTTATCCGTCCCACTGGATAATGATCATTTAAGTACTCTGTGACACGGCGAGTAAAATGTGGTGTAGTGGCATTGTGGCACAGCCAAATTTGCTGCCAAATTCCCAGGGGTATATCTTCCAATAATAATAATAATAATAATTTCGTGTGGCTATTTCTAGCCGAGTGCAGCCCTTGTAAGGCAGACCCTCCGACGAGGGGGGGCGGCATCTGCCATGTGTAGGTAACTGCGTGTAATTGTGGTGGAGGATAGTGTTATGTGTGGTGTGTGAGTTGCAGGGATGTTGGGGACAGCACAAACACCCAGCCCCTGGGCCATTGGAATTAACCAATGAAGGTTAAAATCCCCGACCCGGCCGGCAATTGAACCCGGGACCCTCTGAACCGAAGGCCTGTACGCTGACCATTCAGCCAACGAGTCGGACAATCTTCCAGTAATACATGCAGTGTTTCTTCTAAGAAACGTCAGCATCCCTCACCGGTCAGGCAAGGAGGATGGGCATGTAAATAGTCACCAAAAATGCCGGCCCAAATATTGACACTAAACCGATGCTAAAATGTGGGCACTTCTGTCCCTGAGACTTTTCTTCCGCCTTTACCTAGGCGCCTACCAATGGACACGAAGTTTGAATTGTGAGATTGGCTGGGATTAGGGTTTCGGACGCCATAAATCAGTGCGGCTTCTTTCCCATTGTTATTTGCTGCGCCGGAGGCTAGGTGCGTATCAGTCGTTTCTTCGTTGGAGTACCGAAACGGAGCCATTCTCACCAATTTATACTGCAATCTTTGTAGCCAACATGGACAGAGCAGCTTACTGAGGGTAGGAAAGATCTGCGCTGAACGAACGAGAAACTAATGCATTCGCGTGGAGCTTTTTATCACCCCACGTTTCCTCCCTTCCCTGAAGCGCAGCAGCGGACAGCTACAGGGACTAGAGAATGTAGGGAGCTGCCCGCTACACTACCCTCTGTAGCTATCGCTTGAAGCCAACTGCCACGCCCCCCATGATTCGCAAAACATGGCAATTCTTGCGTTGTGGATATATACAAAGTTAAGACATTTTCTCGGGAGTAGGGAAACTTCGAATCGCTCAATTAAGTACAATCGTTTTCAAAATAACACGGCGAATAACTGGAACAAAATTTTATGACAAACAGACCTATTATTGCTTTTTTTTTTCTTTTTTTTTTTTGCTAGGGGCTTTACGTCGCACCGACACAGATAGATTATTGTTTTAAGAGGGAGTACAACTAGGCACCCATCCTTTATTAACACTAATCAGAGATAAATGAAGATATCGGCCAAAGAAAGACAAGGGCCATGAAGGCCGAGAAAATGAGACTCTCTAGCCCTCGAATCCTCCTATAGCTTCGGGTTCGGCACAAGTAAGTTGAAGCAATGCCAGGACTCAGCCAAGGGCCCCCTTAGTTGCCAACCTCTGCTCCCAAATTGAGAGCTCGTGGGACCACTTTCAGTCGCCTCTTACGAAGAGCAGGGGATACCGTGGGTGTTGTTCTACTACCCCTCCCCCCACACAGGGACTTTTACGACAGGCAGGGTATACCGTGGGCCTTATTCTACCGTCCTCACCCATAGGCGGATACATATTTTAGAGGTGGCGGTAGTGATTATTGTTTTAAGAGGAATTACAACTGGGCAACCATCCTCTATTTACATTAATTAGGAAGAAAAATGGAAGGGATCCGACACTTCGAGAAATGAAGTTATCGGCCATAGGAAGACAAGGGCCGCGAAGGGCGTGAAAAATGAAACACCTCCCTAGGCCTCGAGTGCTCTAATTCTGTAGGTAAGAAGGGAATGCTTCAAAAATAGTAGGCACTGCATTCTCCTTCATAACAACTTTTTTCATGGACCGATCAAACAAATCCGGTTTGAATCGTGCTGAACATATTCTGGTGTAAGGAGAAGGTATCCAATTTTCCCTTCTAATGGCCTTAATCTACTCTGCTCTCCTTTCTTCGTGAACAGGAAACCTTAGGTAAAATTGACGATAAACAAGCCTAACCTAAAAATTCTTACGAAAAGTGGTCGGTGCTTCTGAGACTCCGAAATACTAGCACAGTAACAATGGGGGTAATATAATATACTGTACTACACATTACAAGCCATACTTAGAATCTTACCTGTGAAATGTTATTCCAGGAATATTTTTGGATTTCCGATTCGTGCAACCGTGTGCACAACACGACATTGTAAGAGCTACAACATCAACTAAATATTAGTATCCCTTTTACGTTTTAACCTGTCGTACAGTGTTTGAATCTGAAAATTCTCGCAGTTACAATTTGCTTTCACCGTATTCACTTCAGTGAGCTGTGATAGATTCGAGTATCAAAACAAAACAGCAGGGGTTCTCGCTCCTATTTACAACCACGCCCCCTATGTAGACCACTGTGAGTGAGCTTCACTCTCAAAGCTCTAAAGCATCTCCCTGTATTCTTTACTCCCTGGGGAAGCGATATGCGCTCTGGCACAGCAGATATGGCGAGTTTGTCGGTTTGAATCGCGCGCCCGGAAGTAACTAAGTAGCTTCATTTTCTTGAAAGGAAACAAATATCTCTGCCAATCTGATTGCGCTATCATTCTTTACGCAACACAAAGAACATCCATGCATTTTTTGTCGGTATAATTTAGATACTTCCGCCTCTGTGGTGTAGTGGTTAGTATGATCAGCTGCCATCCTTGAGGCGCGAGTTCGACTCCCGGCTCTGCCACGAAGTTTGATAAGTGGTACGAGTTCTTGAACCGTGTCCACTCAGCTTCGGTAGGTCAACTGGGTAGTAGGGAGTTCGATTGCGTCCTCAGCTATCCTCAAAGTGGCTTTCTGTGGTGGCCAGTTATCCTCCAGGCAAATGCCGGGATAGTAGCTAACATACGGCCACGGCCGCTTACTTTCCTCTTCCTCTTCCTTGTCCATCCCTTCCACTCCCATCCCTCACGTAGCCCCTATTCAGCATAACAGTTGAGGCCGCCTGGGTTAGCCACTGGTCCTTCTGCCCAGTTGTATCACCGACCAAATGTCTCATACTCCAAGCCACTGCCCTGGAGGTGGTAGAGATGGGATCCTCGATGAGTCCGGGGGGAAACTAACCCTGGATGGTAAACTATAATGTAATAATAATACTAATAATAATAATAAAACTCCATGTGTTTCATTACTTTAATTTATTTCAGAATGACCTAGTAGATGCGCGGTCACACTCGCACACACACACACACACACACACACACACACACACACACACACACACACACACACACACACACACACACACACACACACACATATATATATATAAAGACACCCAATTCTAACCAGCTGTGAATGGCCACACTTACTAATTACTGTCTGTTTACAAATCTCTCTTCTGTACACACCAGGGAGTCCCGGCCGGTTGGAATTACCTGGGGACGGCTATAATCCTTACTTTCACTTTCCCAAGTCAACTCGTACAGCAGCTGTGCGTAGACCGCTTGATTTGAATACAGTCCCACTGGCTATACAACACACGACGACTGTTCGTTGGCTTGATTCCACAGATAGTCCAGTAAGTCAAGGAGTCACATGCAGTGAACAACTAAACAATTTAGCAGTATTCGACAGCAGGATGATACAACAGCGATCATTAACACAGGTCCATTTATCCTCGCACTCACGATAGCGGGTTTCCTCACTGGCTCACGGCGATCCTCAGTCCACAGAATTACAGGAACACACAGTGCAGTCTTCCATTCTGTCGTCTCCACCCCAATCACTGGACTCTCTGACACTACAACAGCAGCTCCTGGTTCAGACCTCGGTGTGACACTAGCGACAGCGAACACCTCTGTCTTCCTCACCCCAGCTACCGAACCCCAACTCACTGACTCCACCACGGAGTCCAACACTGATCCCGTGTTCAGCACTGACTTAGAGTCCAACACTGACTGACCGTCCGCGGCTAGCCTCCCTTTTTATAACTCGGGTGATTTGAGCCTGAAATTTCGCGATGTCGCTAGAGGCAGAACATTCCCGCTGAATCTCCAAGAAACTCTCAGGTAAGCCGGCCGACGAGAACAATACACGGAAAGGCCGGTTCCACCCTACAAGCCGACTGGGAGATCCCAGGTCGTGTGAGTCACCAGCCCCTCCTGGAAGTACCGAAAGGAGCTATCTCGGGTCTGGCGCGTAATAATAATAATAATAGTTATAATAATTGAGATATACCCTGTATTTGAAACCCACACTATTAAATTTCAAGGAGAGACGAATTGCTGACACTGAACCCCACTACTTAAAAAAAAGTTTCAATGCCATTGAAATTGTCCATCAGCGTGCATGTCAAAAATGATACGCTGCTACAATTTTTTGTTAAATTATCTAACAATGGAAGGGCGCGTACCGGGGTATCACGGATCTTGGTTAAATTTTGCCCTCACGTTAAATGAACCAAGAATAACACAACGGCCAAAACATTTCTTTCGGAAATTAACTTACGCGACATACAGAAAGCGTTAAATGTTTGCGTGTTGGAATTGGCGCGCTTGGCTACGTAGGATTGCGGCGCGCACTGGGGTTCACTCGTCGAGGGACCGCGCCACGGAACTTCTTTCTTATTTTGTTAGTAATTGGGTAGTACGTCGCGAAGATGATGCAGCGGTATTAAGAGAAATAATTTAATTCCTGCATTGATTGTGGGTCAATAAAGGCAATAGAATACGATTCCTATGGTGAAGATAAAGGTTAATCAGCAGAACAAGGGACGTTACACACGAAAGCAAGTTATTCCTTATACTCGTAGTTTCTGCATCAATGATGCTCCTGGTAGAAATGTTGAAAACATAAAGCAGTTCTACACCAACCACACCCAACGAAGCGATGATAATGGCAAGTAGAACATTTTAAGTTACCGCTGTCAAAACGATATTGCACAGGATTCTGAAAGGCTCCCTGGTTTTTGGACAATTACAGGCTTCGGTACCAGGCGTATTGCCACATGGGACGAAAATGAGATGACAGTTGGTGGTATGTCAGAAATTGAATTTCCAAGATCGTGTTGCGCTGCGCCTTACCCTACTGTAAACCCGTATAATCTAGCATTGACAGTAACTTATGGCACGAGGATCATCAGCTGTAGGCCTACGGAATCTTCATTTTGTAGTTCGAACCCCACTGTCGGCAGCCCTGAAGATGATTTTCCGTGGCTTCCCGTTTTCACACCAGGCAAATGCTGGGGCTGTACCTTAATTTAGACCACGGCCGCTTCCTTCCCACTCCTAGGCCTTTTCTATCCCATCGTCGCCGTAAGACATATCTGTATAGGTGCGACGTAAAGCAAATAGCATATGTGAAGTCAATGTCCTTCCCGTACATACAGTATGACACTCTTTTATTCACACAGTTTTTATTTGAGAAGAACAGTATATTTTGGACATTCAAATGGATATTATAGTAATTGTCTTTTAAGAAATTTATTTTGGTAGATTTCTTTACTATGCCATACAAACTATATTTATAACAACGTATAGTACAAAATACTTCAGAATATAACAAAATATGACCTTTTCCTACGTCACATTGTTATTCATACAGATGCCAGTTCAGCTAAACTTAGTGATGAAATGAACCATAGAACCAATTCTAGTACTTTGTGGAGTAACCCTTGGTTTTAATGACAGCTTGACACCTACGCTGCAAGGAATTTGCTAACCTCGCACATGTCTCATGGCTGATACTGTACTATTCTTGGGTCACCACTCCTTTTACCTCATCTTTGGGTGGAACCTTTCTACTGTGAACCCTAGACTTCAAAAACGCCCATAAATATTCAATTCAGCAGACTGGGGAGGTGTTTCTAATTTTTTGGAATGTTCCTTATTAACCACTCCTTGCTCAGAGCAGCGGTATGTTTCGGGTCGTTATCCTGTTGAAACATGTAGGTCGGTAGCATTCCCAATTTTTCATCACTTTGTTCAACACTGTTCTTCAAAATATTGTACACTACTTTGCCTATCGTGCCTTCAATAAATTGAATATTCCCTACACCTCGTACCGACATGCACCCCAACTTCATAACCGATCCAGATTCACCTCCGTGTTTCACTGTGGGAGTTGTATTGGCCACATCGTTGTCCGTATTGGTGTTTCTCCATCCCCTGCGGGCACCATCTGAACCAAATATGTCGATTTTAGTTTCATTGGACCAGATGACATTATTTGGAAACTCCTAGCCCTTGTTTACGTGTTGTTTCGCAAAGAGCAGTTTTGCAGCACGGTTCTTCTTTCTAACATAGGGCTTCTTCCTTCATCGTAACCGTGTCGATGTAAAACTCGCCAGACCGTCTGAGTACACATTTTCTTCCCAGTAGCAGCTTCCAGCTCTGCCCGCAGCTTTGGAGCACTTATAAAATGGTTGGATTTCACTCGCCTCACAATAAGTCTTTCTGTTTGTGAACTTAGTTTCTTTTGTTTAGGTTTTCTTGGCACATTCTTCACTGATCCTTCGTACTTAAACTTATTCACGACATTTGAACAGTGGCATGATTTTTCTTCACCATCAGTCTTACTTTTCACAGGGAGTACCCTCTAAGTGGTAGATTGACAATTTTCTCTTTCAGCTCATAGCCAAGCTCCTTACCCTTGCCTATTTCTACCAGCACTCTCACAGGTTTAAGACGAACACAACCAGCAACACCTCTCCTCGCACCACACATACTAACGTATGCCCCGTTCAGTGTTGTCGGATGACGCTATCTATAATAATGTATGAATAACAAAGTGACTTAGTTTTGGCGTGTATGCAATTTTTATTTGTGTAAACACAAATTATTTGTACTCTCAAAAAAATTGTGCATTGACTGTTTACGCCTTGTTATTACATTCACGACGCACAACTATGCATCAATAATTTCCATAACTATACAGGCACATGGAACGCTTTAAAATGAAATGGGTTGTGTATGAAAAGGAAAGTGACATACTCTATTACCAGGCTGAACCCACACTGATCACTGTTACACTAGTTTTCGGGGCCGTAAACCTTCTACGAATATTTCTGCTGCTGCCATGGTTTCTATTTCTTTGTTCTGCGTTTTCGTGGTTACAAATGTTATTTTCCGCGACACAATACCATTGCGCTCCTTAAAGTTACATATCCACGTATAGCATGATTAAAATCCCGTGCATTATTCTTCATAGCCAGCTGTTGGTTGATCACATCGTGAATTATTTCAGTATTTTGATGGGCAAAATAGATTTTTTTTCTGACAGTACGTGCTAATGCCCTCCAGTTTGTTGCGGTGCGTGTCACTGTTCGTTACATGCTTTTCCCACAAATATAAAATATGTTTTTTTGCTTTTGATACAATGGAACTTATGTTTCACCAACGAACAGTAAGCGTATGCCAGCTTGGCCTTAGGTTGGACAGTGTGAGTTGCGGGTAGAGTATGGAGTAGCCATCTCTCGATGAGTGAACCAGTCCAGCACCCGGTACAGTACTGCGTAGCCGAGCGCGCCAATTCGAACGTACGAACTTTAACGCTTTCTGTAGGTTGCGCGAATTAATTTCCGAAAAAAGTATTTCGGCCATTGTGTTATTCTTGGCTCATTTACAATTTGTACTAAATTACGTGAAATAGGTGATTTCCCGGTACGCGCCCTTCTCTTGTAAGTTTGTCATTGGTTTCTGGCAGCGAGGATTATATTTCCGATGAACGTGAACAACGTCTCGGTCGATTTAACGGAAGACTTCTCTTCGCTTACAATTCCTTGTCCTGTACGGACACGGACACCGCACGCGGCTGATGTAAGTTCCTGCGATGTGCACCATCGTCCCAAGCTTCTGCTGCATCGTCCTTCGCTCGTTCTATAAGGTTATTTACGCAATTTTAACACAGTTTCTCCAACTTGCTTATGCAAAATCTGTGAATCACATCCTAAGTCTGCTTCCATCACGTTATGGGTAATCACTTCTACGCTTCAAAACGTGTGAAGTAGTCTACTCTCACCATAACTTGTTCGCCTGCTAACGCTTCACCGTGTGATGGTGCGATAGTGGAGATTCATTCTGGTGTGACGTTATTGAGTTTTTGCTCACCTCATTCCCGACTGGTGCAAGACCAACTACAATATATCAGACCTTCATGCAGCTATCGATATTGGATAAAATGGTGCCCCGATCGGTTTGTTCCTATACTACATCTACACCAATTAGATAAATTTCCAACTTCTTTGAAATCACTTAAGAAAAGACTAGGTAAACAATTGATACGTAATCTGCCACTTGGACGACAGCCCTAAATTAGGATCTTTAATTGACTGAATTGAAACGCATCAGATATTCCCCCAGGACTGTTATCTTAGATTGCAATCGTATATTATCAATTTCCTTTACCATACCAGTTCATAAAAAGTATTTATATTTCGAATTATACACATTTTGCTTATCTAAATACTGTATAGGATATTTCTAGATAGTATTGGTCTATTAGCTAAAGTAAAGTATTCTGTTCGTTGTTATTGACAGCAATTCAATACGATAATTAAAAGGTTATGTTTATGTATCACAGGCGTGTTTACATGGAACAGATGCGTCGGCCGGGTTGTTTTTGTATTAAGGTCTGATATTATTGTAGATGGTCTTGACTAGTGCCCACTATAAGGAGCGTGTACTGTACTGATAACAGAGCGCTCTTGCGCAGTTCCGAGCATTACTGCTGGGAGAGTGCGTCCCACTGAGCTGAAGACTTGCTACACAGTTACGGCAAAAAATATCGTTGCATCCTGTCATCAAGATGTGAACTAGTGTTATGGAATTTGTAATAAAATACGGTTTGAGTACATACGCCACAAAAATAGTCGCAAGTCAACAGTGAATAAAGCAAAGGAACTATTGTCGCGGCCACCAAATTAGGCGGGTGAGGAAAACTGCGCTGTCGTCGGATATGGGAACGGCGAAGCGGCAGATGGTCGAGAGTCGCTTACCTCCGGGCACGGATTGGCAACGCTGATGGTGCAGTGCTGTCAAACTGAAGCCCATCCGCTCCAGACCACCTTACCCGAGTCATTCCCTGTCATGCAGTTGTTGAGCTCGCATCCGTAAGTGCAGTTAAATATGGATAGTGATTGTGAATTGATTTGGGCTCAAGTCAAGTAAGAATTGGCCGAGAGGAACAAGATATTCAAAATAAAGGACGTAGAAAAACTCACGTCAGAAGCCATAGACCGTGTGATTGCCGCAGACTGGGAAAAGTGTTTCAATCGCGTGGAAAATCTTCAGACAGACGATTGGGCCAAGGAAATAGTAAGGGACGAAAGAATGGAGCCATTCATCATCGGTGTAAAAGACGACTCGACAGATAGTGAGATGGCTGCTGACAGTAACTAAGAAATCTTGGACTGCCTTGAAGCTAGAAATCGATTCTTACTTCATTGTAAATTAGTGTAAACCTATGCTTTAAAGTAGTTCTTTTTCTATACCACTCAGTACAATATACAGTATTCAAATATTTAAAGTTATAATATAATAAAACTGATACAGATTAATATGTAATCCGAAAGTAATTACGGCGTCCTGCAGCCTTTGCTGATGCGCACGCCCCGAACTGCCTCAGCTAGCGACATTTACATGATCGCTTTCCCGGCCATTTTCCAGAAAAATTTTAAGGCTCACGGAAATATGTTTCAGATAAAAAACATAAGTCAGGCGATTTTTTACATTTTTCCCACAGACAAAATTTTATTGGCTGAAGAAATAAAAACTTGGCCGCTTACTGAAATTTTCAATACATGATTCTACGGATTTAAATTTACTCGTTCAACATTTTATTTTTAATAATTATTTAAAGTGTTTTATATGGAAAATAATTATACCACTGAAAACAGCAGTCTTTTCTGAAGCTTGTAGTATAATTTGTTTCTAAACATTGTATGAATTAACATTAGGAGCTTGAGAGAGAAAAACTTGCTTCGCGCTCCGAAATGATGTGTTCAGTTAGACATCTCTTCGCCAGTTGCTACATATCCTTGGCAACAGTGTAATTTCTTTGACCCGCCTAATTTGGTGGCCGCGAGTGGCCACGTGTTACAAGTTGAAGAAAGATGAACTGTTTCAAGTTGTACACTTCTTGGCTTCGTCATAAGGCAGATGAATGTCCGTGTTAACTCATTATTATTTTTTAATATAAGTTGCTTAACGTTGCACCGACACAGATGGGTATTATTGCGACGATGGGATAGGCCGAGGAGTGGGCTTAATTAAGGTACAGCCCCAGCATTTGCCTGCTGTGAAATGGGAACCACGGAAAACCATATTCAGGGCTGCCGACAGTGGGGTTCGAACCCACTATCTCCCGGATGCAAGCTCACTGCTGAGCGCCCCTGACCGCATGGCCAACTCGCCCGGTCGTCATTATTGTTAAATATAATTGGCTAACATAGCATTCAGATGTAAAATATGCTATTGCTAATGCTATGTTACCCAATAAAGTCCTAAATATTTCGAATCTCTGTTACGGTTTGACAATCAACGACACTGTATTGAATCATACTGTGCGTGTATGGCTGATGCTGGATGGCACTGTAAACCTGTATGTACCACTGTACAATATTGCAATTCTGATTCAGAATTTAGTTCGGCGACAAATTTGCCACAAGAAGGGGCGAAACCAAATTTGAAAACAGCTCGTATGTACGAGGACGAATCAAAAAGTAAGTTACACTAGATTGCCGCGGGAGTGCGCTGTGTGTTATGACCGTGGCCAACGCGGAGCAAGCTACAGTAACTTGACACGTCCGACAGGAATGTTGGTGTGGTATCCTTTCGTGTCGTGTGTACAGAGCGGGCTAGGCTCAGTGGCGCGTCAACTGGATGTTCACTCGAAATTGGTAGTGCGTGTAGCGATCAGATTTCTGTGGCCTAATCTCACCGACGAATATCGCGAAGGCAGGACCGCAACGTCCAGTACCGTTGCAAATGTTGACCGTGTGGTTGGGATCATTAGAGAGAATCGGCGCATCCAATATTGCAGGAAATTGCCAGCATGCTGAACATTTCGTATGGCAGTGTGTTCTCAATTATTCACCACCACAGTGGATTTCGTAAACTGTGTCATATATAGGTCTCACGTTTGCTTACCGATATTCACAAGGGACAACGTTTCCAATTGTCACTGGCATTTTTGCAACGGTATTTGTGGATGGCAACGAGTTTCTGCGGCGAATCAACACAAGGGATGAAACGTGGGTCCACCACTTCACCACCTAAGCAAAGAGAACATCGATGGAATGGGTGCACACCACGTCACCACCACGAAAGAAGGTCAAGGTCCATCCTTCAGCAGGAAAGGTAATGGCGACAGTATTCTTTGACGTGGAAGGTGTGGTGCATGTGGAATTCATGCCGAATGACACGAAAATCAACTCGGTTTCGTATTGTCAAACGTTGAACCGATTGCGTAAGGCAATTAAGAAAAGTGGCGGGAAAAGTTGAGCGCCGGTTGATTTTGTTGCACGATAACGCAAGACCTCTCTCGGCCCGCCAAACGTCCAAACTGCTGCAGCGATTAAAGTGGGAGATAAGGCAAGATCCTCCATCCAGTCAAGACTTGGTGCCATGCGATTACCATGTGTTCGGTAAGCTGAAAAAGGATCGCGGTGGACGACGATTAAGAAACGATGAGGAGGTGAAAGCAGCTGTCTCCATGTGGTTACATAGGGCTGGAGGTGATTTCTACGCATCCGGAATCGAAAAGTTGGTTGATCGTTCCGAGAATATTTAGGGTCTCTTGGGGACTATGTGGAAAAGTGAACTTACATTGTATGTTGTCATAGCTGTGTTGCCTGTGTGTGGATGGTTTCATAAATGGCCACAACTTGGAAGTGTAACTTACTTTTTGATTCGCCCTCGTAATATAATCAATGGTAATTATGTAACAAGAGTCCGCAAAATATTCGAAAGGGAAGAAGGCTGAAGGTCTTTTTCCGTAGAAGAGGGCGAGAATTTACAAGGTTGCTGTTGTTACCATCGATTAAGAAGGAAAATCTGATCTTAGATAATTCACCGTGGACTGAAATTGTTAGAGAGGAGCTGAAAACAAAGTCCGAATCAGTAGCTAACAGTTAGCGTAAGCTGTGCAACAGTAGTGTCAGCATTGGTATAAGAACAAATTTTATGAAACTTATGAACAAGTTGCTACAATATCAAAATGCATCCATAGTGTTCGGTTCTGCAGAGTTTAAGTGACGATTGTTATACGTCTAATATTTTGGTATCAACAGAACTAATACTCGAGGGTGTTGTCACTGCTGCGCATTTCCGCTTCAAGTTGATCCCGTCGGGCCCGTAGGACGCCGAAGCCGAAATAAAGCATCAAATAAATACTCTTGAAAATGAGGTTTCGTAAATTATACAAACACATAAGAATGTATAGTAGGGGAAGAGTATTGGCCGTACTAGAAGTTATATTGGTCAAAAATAGGAAGAAGTAAAAATAAATCGGAACATCGGAAGACGAGTTAAAAACCGGAAAGTTTCCGGGTAAATCGGAAGGGTTGGCAGGTATGTAACTAAAACAGTCGGTGACAGATACCATGCATAAGATGAAAACATAAGATTAGTAAGTGGTTGTTGAATTAACAGTGCAATTAACATGATGAATGAAGGTCAAACAATATTTATAACCTCTTCTATTAAGTAGGACATTTTGAGTACAATGTAAATAGAGTAAATTGTCTTAGGTATCAGGATGTTCCTGCTGTAGACCCACTACGATGTTAAAATATACTGCGTATGCTTTTCAGATGTAACTTTGGTTCCAAAAAGTATTAAACATGCAAAAATATATGTTTGTACTGTTGCTGTCACAAGGCGAAATTAATCACCATTGTAACTACCTTAAATCTATTTTTTAAAGGAAGCAGTGCTTGTGAAAACTTATTTTTCCAGTAAGATTTCCGGTGGAATTGAGTGTGCTTTTGACAGGCAACATCCGTTAAGCGTATAAACAGGAATTCAGTCAGTTGAAACAATTGGATGACTCTTTCACCATATTACTAAGTGAAGTTCTAAGAACCTAGATCTGTCTGGGTGTATATTGTATAACGGTTATAGTTCTAAGTTCTTTATTACTGATGACAATAAATTTACTAGTACACAAGCTACGTAAACGATATCGCTAATACACGGAAGCAGATTTTTAGGAATGTGTTTCAAGAGTTTGAAAATTTGTTCTCCCTCTGTATGCAACTTTCAACATGAATTCGCACAGTAGCTACACTCGTGAGTTTGTAACACTTCACCTTCTGTAAATCTCCCATTGTGGGCGACCAAGAAATCTATAGTTCCATGTCCATGTTTTTTAAAAATGTTGTGGCAATTCACTGCACACAATTTTCGACTCCATTTAAGCATACTAACACAGTTCCACTCTCACAGTAGCACCGCCTGGACTGACTGTTTGAGACTAGATCAGGAACCTGCCGATTTGTTCCGTTAGAGGCGCTAGGAGCGGCCGTGCACGGTTGCTATAGCGCCATTGTCGCTGCGAGGAAATACAAAGTTTCACCTGCGTGATCACGGCCTTCTTGATGTGTACGAAGGTAAATGGATCGTACTACACAAAGCTGACCGTGCTTTGACTGATTTCGACAATGGGAGAGGGTGTACCTCAAGGCTTTGGTCGTGAGGCTAGAGCTCTCTGTCTGGCAATACTCGCCTGCTTCAGCGTTTGAAATTCTCTCTGATATCCTTTGTCGATTCACCTGTTAACCAATAGGTTGAACCACTGATAAACTGACATAGTAGCAGTTAATGGCCTATGGTAGAAAGGGTTATACTTCATTGTGAGGAGGGGAATGGACGTTTTTACAAGTACAGCAATAAATTGTAATATTGTCTTGCACTTCTGGAAGTATGGGAGTGTCGTGTGGTGTCGAAATGTTTTGTAGGTCGGAGCAGCAGCATGTGTTGTGATACACGTGTATATAGGCAACGGAAACAAGGTTTAAGGCTGCTTTGGGGAGGAAGTAGAGGTAGAAAAGTTGGAATATATTACCTATGTCCAGAGGATGGGTTTAGACCGAGTATGTTGCGTGAAAATCGGAAAGTTAAAATATTCTGATGGCAAGTACTTCAGGAAGATGTTGGAAAGGAAGGCTATTTGACAGCGGAATTGATCACTTACATTATTTTTATGGTGCGGCTACTTGGAGCAACAGGGGAATTTTGGGGTCAGTGAAACGGAAAATTGGCCAACCCTCCACTAATGATGCCACCTTAGGTAAGTCGCAACTGCTTACTTCAGACAAACTGATTGCCATAAGCCTGGACTGATAATTCCTGCTGGAAATGGTATATTTTTCCTTCGGTGAGTTCACCAAAGACTGGTTCGAGAATATTGTGAACATTTCGTTTCGAAGCAAAATATCGGATCGATAATTCGACAGGCACTAATAGCGAACCATTCACACATCTTCACTTTATGTGGAGATCTGTGGTGTAAAATATGTGGGTTTCCTATCTCAAATCGCCGAGTTGAGTGATTCAGACGGTTGAGGCGCTGGCCTTCTAACTCCAACGTTGCAGGTTCGATCCTTGCTGAGTCCTGTGTTATTTGAAGGCACGTAAAAGAACTCCAGCAGGACTCAATTCCGGCACCTCGGAGTCCCCGTAAAGCGTTAAAAAAGTAGTTACAGGGCATTCAGCCAAGACTGCACCTAAATCCGCATACATCGCTTTCAAGATCAGCTCTGGAAAGTGGTGTTTAATTTTCATCAGCTCGCAACGCAACGAAAATGTTGCATTGTTTAATGTTACCGGTCTCATCAACTGCAAGACATTATATTAAATTACTATCTCAAATCAAAATGTTATCGTCGCCGTAAGACGGTGTGCTGGTGCGACGTAAAGCAAATGGCAAAAAAAAAACAAACGAAAAAAATCAATATGTTTTATGATTCGACATCCTTTCTCCTATGGAGCCATGTTTCGTCGTTCTTTAAAATAAAATCCGGATACAGGAGACCCGAGACCGTCGTGAACATTCATCGTTCAGTGGCAAAGTCTAATTAGTGTGCTGATACGACTGTATGTAATTAATTATAATAAGTACTACTATTAGCGATGTTACTAAGATGGCTTAGATATTTTATAATGATTATAAGTCTTATTCTTACAATGCATTCTTCAGACTCAGTGTCTTGCAGTGGATGAGACCGGTACCATCAAAAAATGCAACATTTTCGTTGCGTTGTGAGCTGATGAAGGTGAAATACCATTTTTCAGAGCTGATCTTGAAAGCGATTTATGGGGGTTTAGGTGCAGTCTTGCCTGAATATCCTTTAACCTCTCCTGTTGAGAACCGTCTACCGCTGCTGCATTTTCTTATTCATCCCGCAACCAGTACTATGCCACTAGCGAGTTATTAGACTCTTGACATTTCGACGATACGTTTGAGTTGGGTAATTTATAAAACTCGCTCGAGCGTGTTTTAGTTACCGTAGGTTTTACTTTCGGATAAACACGCAGCGAAAAATACTCTGCGCACGTGTGCATGCAATTTAGTATCGAGATTGTAAACCGTCCGGTGGCGGCTCGTGGCATTGAGGATAGATGAAATGCTAGTAGGACAATATATATTAATACATGCTTATCTTCATAATTGAAGTTGCCTAATCCAAATGTTGCTTTTATTGCTAAAAAAAAAAAGCAAGCATGGCCAGGATAACAATTTCTGCAGAGAGTGCGGGAGGAGCGTAACCTTGTAAGTTTCTCGGAACCATGACCGTAGTAGCATTTACCTGAATGTTTCACTTATGTGCCACGCATTTGTATAAATTCAGTAGGGTGCGCACATTTTACAACATTAATCATCGATCCGCATTTAGGGCCATCGGCAAGGTGGCAGAGTCCCTTTGAATTATTTACTTGCTTTTTAAAATGATTTCAAAGAACTTCCCCTGATAAATTATTCCAGTCCCTAATCCAATGTTACCTTTCTCTTTCCAAGGCGTAAATGGTGTTTCTAATAAAACACACACTGTATCATGAACATTATTCATATTCTAAATGAATCGTGTTGCAGTCAACACTGGAAGAAGAAACGTACAGTATATTTCTCTCTTAATTCACCGTGCAGCTGTCTCCATCACAGACTAGCTGGTCACGTCACGGCTGTCTAGCAACCATCGAGCTAAGCTTCGCCCCCGGAGGTTGAGCAGCGTGAGAGTAAAGCTACTTCACTTCAGTCGAGGTTTGCCCCTGACGGGCGTACTAGGGCTTACGGAGCAAGCCGAAGATTTCCGAACGGCGTATTCCGGCCTGATGCTGCGGGTAGGTAAGGACGAACTAACTGAACTGATCTTTTCTGAATATTACTATTTTCACCTACTGCAACTGCGCACCGTCAGCTCTGTGTTGGACAGCTTGAACACGTATCATCAGTAAGAAACTTCAAATCTGATCCGTATTGACACTGTATTCAGGAGAATAGGAGAGGCTTTTCATTCACCTTTCAATTGAAAATGGAATGGAATAGGTAAAAATTACACCAATTCATATGTATGGGACCGGTTTCGACCCTTACACTCTCTTGCATAAGTGTTCGTCCATCTGTCCTGAACACCAAAAATGCATTACAAGGCTTCGGGTACGTACGATAATACCGGCAGAATGTACCTCTTGCACGTCAATACTCATTAATAAAAAAAAAATGAGTTTGGTTGGGCTAGGAAATGGCAGCGTAAAAGCATTCGTCCACCTTGTGCACTGGCTTGTATAACGAACACAGCATTGATGAAGTGACACACATCACCAAGCTCAGTCCATCAGTGATACGGACAGTGTCGGTGGGTCAACAGCTAGTGGTCCGACTCGTTGGCTGAATGGTCAGTGTACTGGCCTTCGGTTCAGAGGGTCCCGGGTTCGATTCCCGGCCGCGTCGGGGATTTTAACCTCCATTGGTTAATTCCGATGGCTCGAGGGCTGGGTGTATGTGCTGTCCCCAACATCCCTGCAACTCACACACCACACATAACACTATCCTCCACCACAATTACACGCAGTTACCTACACATGGCAGATGCCGCCCACCCTCATCGGAGGGTCTGCCTTACAAGGTCTGCACTCGGCTAGAAATAGCCACACGAAATTATTATTAACAGCTAGTGCATGCCGCGAGTACATTGGGTAAGATAAGGGAACGAACTGTTGTATAACGCCAACGAATTACCCAACTCCACCAACTTGGCAATTCGCAAAGAGTAATCGCTGAGAAAACAAGAATACCGCGAACTGCAATCGCGACTATAATTCTGGGGCTTATGGAAGAAAAAAGGTGGAACTGGCTGAGTCAGCAAAGAGGATGCATCTGGATGTGCTAGGAGTAAGTGATATTCGGCTAAGGGGAGATAACGAGGAAGAGATAGGAGATTATAAAGTGTACTTGACGGGTGTTAGAAAGGGAAGGGCACAGTCTGGGGTAGGGCTCTTTATCAGGAATAACATTGCACACAACATAGTTTCTGTTAGGCACGTAAATGAGTGAATGATGTGGGTAGATTTGTCAGTTGGAGGAATTAGGACAAGAATTGTGTCCGTGTATTCACCATGTGAGGCAGGAGATGAGGATGATGTTGACAAGTTTTATGAAGCATTGAGTGACATCGTGGTCAGGGTCAACACCAAGGATAGAATAGTGCTAATGGGCGATTTCAGTGCGAGAGTTGGGAATAGAACTGAAGGATACGAAAGGGTGATTGGTAAATGTGGGGAAGATATGGAAGTTAATGGGAATGGGAAGCGTTTGCTGGACTTCTGTGCTACTATGGGTTTAGCAGTTACGAATACATTCTTCAAGCATAAGGCTATTCACCGCTGCACATGGGAGGCTAGGGGTACCAGATCCATAATAGACTATGTCTTAATAGACTTTGAATTCAGGAAATCTGTTAGGAATGTACGAGTTTTCCGCGGATTTTTCGATGATACAAACCGCTATCTGATCTGTAGTGAACCAAGTATCTCTAGGCCTAGGGTAGAGAAAGTGAAATCTGTCTGCAAACGAATAAGGGTAGAAAATCTCCAGGACGAGGAAATTAGAAGTACATGGATATGATTAGTGAGAAGTTTCGAACAGTAGACAATAAGCAGGTTCAGGATATAGAAAGTGAATGGGTGGCATACAGGGATGCTGTAGTAGAAACAGCAAGGGAATGCCTAGGAACAACTGTGTGTAAAGATGGGAAGAGGCGAACATCATGGTGGAGTGATGAAGTGAAAGCAGCCTGTAAACGTAAAAAGAAGGCCTATCAGAAATGGCTCCAAACAAGGGCCGAGGCAGACAGGGATTTGTATGTAGATGAAAGAAACAGTGCGAAACAAATAGTTGTTGAATCCAAAAAGAAGTCGTGCGAAAATTTTGGTCAAGCAGCAGGGAAACCTTTCTGGACAGTTATAAAGAATCTTAGGAAGGGAGGGAAAAAGGAAATGAACAGTGTTTTGAGTAATTCAGGTGAACTCATAATAGATCCCAGGGAATCACTGGAGAAGTGGAGGGAATATTTTGAACATCTTCTCAATGTAAAAGGAAATCATCCTGGTGGTGTTGCAAACAGCCAAGCTCATGGGGAGGAGGAAAATGATGTTGGTGAAATTATGCTTGAGGAAGTGGAAAGGATGGTAAATAAACTCCATTGTCATAAGGCAGCAGGAATAGATGAAATTAGACCTGAAATGGTGAAGTATAGTGGGAAGGCAGGGGTGAAATGGCTTCATAGAGTAGTAAAATTAGCGTGGAGTGTCGGCAAGGTACCTTCAGATTGGACGAAAGCAGTAATTGCACCTATCTATAAGCAAGGGAACAGGAAGGATTGCAACAACTATTGAGGTATCTCATTGATTAGTATACCAGGCAAAGTATTCACTGGCATCTTTGAAGGGAGGGTGCGATCAGTCGTTGAGAGGAAGTTGGATGACAACCAGTGTGGTTTCAGACCACAGAGAGGCTGTCAGGATCACAATTTTAGTATGCGCCAGGTAATTGAAAAATGCTACGAGAGGAATAGGCAGTTGTGTTTGTTTCGTAGATCTAGAGAAAGCATACGACAGGGTACCGAGGGAAAAGATGTTCACTATACTGGGGGTCTATGGAATTAAAGGCAGATTATTAAAATCAATCAAAGGCATTTATGTTGACAATTGGGCTTCACTGAGAATTGATGGTAGAATGAGTTTTTGGTTCAGGGTACTTAAAGGGGTTAGACAAGGCTGTAATCTTTCACCTTTGCTGTTCGTAGTTTACATGGATCATCTGCTGAAGGGTATAAAATGGCAAGGAGGGATTCACTTAGGTGGAAATGTAGTAAGCAGTTTGGCCTATGCTGACGACTTGGTCTTAATGGCAGACTGCGCCGAAAGCCTGCAGTCTAATATCTTGGAACTTGAAAATAGGTGCAATGAGTATGGTATGTAAATTAGCCTCTCGAAGACTAAATTGATGTCAGTAGGTAAGAAATTCAACAGAATTGAATGTCAGATTGGTGATACAAAGCTAGAACAGGTCGATAATTTCAAGTATTTAGGTTGTGTGTTCTCCCAGGATGGTAATATAGTAAGTGAGATTGAATGAAGGTGTCGTAAAGCTAATGCAGTGAGCTCGCAGTTGCGATCAGCAGTATTCCGTAAGAAGGAAGTCAGCTCCCAGACGAAACTATCTTTACATCGGTCTGTTTTCAGACCAACTTTGCTTTACGGGAGCGAAAGCTGGGTGGACTTAGGATATCTTATTCATAAGTTAGAATAACAGACATGGAAGTAGCAAGAATGATTGCTGGTACAAACAGGTGGGAACAATGGAGGGTACTCGGAATGAGGAGATAAAGGCTAATTTAATAATGAACTCGATGGATGAAGCTGTACGCATAAACCGGCTTCGGTGGTGGGATCTTGTGAGGCGAATGGAGGAGGACAGGTTACCTAGGAGGATAGTGGACTGTGCTGTGGAGGGTAAGAGAAGTAGAGGGAGACCAAGACGACGATGGTTAGACTCGGTTTTTAACGATTTAAAGATGAGAGGTATAGAACTAAATGAGGCCACAACACTAGTTGCAAATCGAGGATTGTGGCGACATATAGTAAATTCACAGAGGCTTGCAGACTGAACGCTGAAAGGCAAATAGTCTGTAATGATAATGTATGTATGTATGTATGTATGTATGTATGTATGTATGTATGTATGTATGTATGTATGTACAAGACCAGTGCATATTTACTCAACAGAGCAAGAACTAGACGGCCAAGGAAGTTACAATCAATCAATCAATCAATCAATCAATCAATCAATCAATCAATCAATCAGTACTGATCTGCATTTAGGGCAGTCGCCCAGGTGGCAGATTCCCTATCTGTTGTTTTCCTAGCCTTTTCATAAATGATTTCAAAGAAATTGGAAATTTATTGAACATCTCCCTTGGTATGTTATTCCAATCCCTAACTCCCCTTCCTATAAATGAATATTTGCCTCAGTTTGTCCTCTTGAATTCCAACTTTATCTTCATATTGTGATCTTTCCTACTTTTATAAACGCCACTCAAACTTACTCGTCTACTAATGTCATTCCACGCCATCTCTCCGCTGACAGCTCGGAACATACCACTTAGTCGAGCAACTCATCTTCTTTCTCTCAATTCTTCCCAACCCAAACTTTGCAACATTTTTGTAACGCTACTCTTTTGTCGGAAATCACCCAGAACAAATCTAGCTGCTTTTCTTTGGATTTTTACCATTTCTTGAATCAGGTAATCCTGGTGAAGGTCCCATACACTGGAACCATACTCTAGTTGGGATCTTACCAGAGACTTATATGCCCTGTCCTTTACATCGTTACTACAACCCCTAAACACCCTCATAACCATGTGCAGAGATCTGTACCCTTTATTTACAATCCCATTTATGTGATTACCCCAATGAAGCACGCGAAGAGCGAGTCATTATACGCACCGTTCAGAAAAATCCCCATCTGTCTGGACCTGTGCTTCGAACAGAAGTACAAATCTCAACTGGGAAGAACAACAGCACCGACACCGTACGACGTGTGTTATACACAGGTGGTTTGCAGGGGCGTACAAGTTGGAAGAAGCCCTGGATAAGTGAGGTGAACCGTAAGAATAGGCTGGCTTTCGCCAAACAGTGCGTTATGAAGCCACCAGCATTTCGGAAACTCGTGTTGTTTATGGACGAGAGCTAATTTTGTTTATTTAATTGCTCTGGAAAGCGACGTGTATGGAGTAAGAAGAATGCCGAGCTCCAAAGTCAAATCTGCAACCAACCGTAAAGTATGTAGGAGGTTCCTTAATGGTATGGGGGCGTATGTCGGCGGCTGGGGTAGGCAACTGCCATATAATACCTGAACGGATGGATAGGATGGTGTATTTGCATATATTAAAGCAACACTTAACACCCAGCGTAGTGAAATTAGGTCTTGGTAGTGGGTACTTCTTCCAGCAAGATCATGCCCCAAAGCACACTGCTCGGGTTGTTAGGGAATGCCTACTCTACAATACACCTCATGTGCTGCAGACACCACCCCAGTCCCCAGAGTTAAACCCCATAGAGCATTTATGGGCGGAATTAAAATGTAAACTTAAAAGTAGTTAGTGGGACGTAAAGCAAATAGCATTATTATTAAATTGTAAACTGAGCAAGCAGCGTATTCCAAATAAAGGAGCTCTGAAGCAATACTTCATGAAAGAATGGCACAAAATAAGCCACGAAGTGCCAGAAAAACTGGTGACATCCATGCTGAAACGCCTTCAAGCCTTGATTGATTCCGAAGGACGTTCGAGGCGCTATTGATACTTAGGAAATGACTGAACATTCCTGGAGTTCAAATTGTGGACGAATACCCTCGCAACGTGCCTTTTCTGCAAGCAGTGCGATTGTTTATTATTTGTTTCAAATACCAGTGCTTGGGGTGCTCTAAATTATGTCCTTAGATGTTCATATGACAAATAAAACATACTATTACTTGTTTACAATTAACTTTATTGTATTGGTACTGTTGGCTATTGTCCTGACACGACGAGCTCCGACGAATAATTTTGCGAGCGGCTGTGTGTGAGGTCATCTTCAGCAATGTAATATAAAATCGGCAAGTTAATGAAAGTATACACAACATTTAAAACTTAGTAAAAATACATCTAAAACATAAAAATACGTTGAAATACTTCATACACAGAGCGTACAAACATATCAAATTACTATATTACTATAGTGGTTAAGTGTAAGAAAGGGCCGGGAGCCCTAACTTCACCACAATAAAGTCGCTTTAATAATATAATAATAATATAAGCTTCGTCAAATTTTGTTCATATTAACTTATTTGAATTTCTCACATGAGTGGGTGTCATAAAAGCACCTTAATTATCACATTTTATCACACATGTATGTCCAACTTGTTATGGAGGATCTACCGTCATTATCCGATATCCGATATATGGCTATAACATGTGTCGAGGGGCTCCTCATGAAAATGAAAGGTGAAGCTACTTAATTGGCTAGGTCCAAAAGTATCCTCCTGACCGTGTCGAATAAGATCAGATTGCTAAGAACACTGCAGAACGAGAGAAAAGTGTAAGTATTTACTGTTAAGAGGAAGTGCAAAGCGAATAAGTAAGTTTGTATGACATACACCTGTTTGTTGTCGTATTTGTCAGTTGTGTTGGCGACCTGTTTGATAACTGCCAAGGTTCTCAAACGCTACTATAGGTTGGGCCCAGCACGAGACGAGCTGGTTTTGGTTAACGAAATACGTCATCGTAGGAGCAAACAGACGAGCCCTGAGCGCGCGACACTCAAATCAGTAGGAATCTCATAACAGCAAACGTTACATTTTCTCAGAATTCGCACTAGATCAGACGTAAAGATTGCTGCTGTTATAAGATGGAGAGTACAGCATAATTAGTTTTCGTTATTTCTATTACGAATAAGGCGTAAATGTAACATGTGAATACCTGACCGAACACTGAACAACGCTTGGAATTTCTTAACATTTCCAAGTTCCTCTATAGTTTAAGGAAGGTGACGCGCTCTCAAACTGTAAACATAAATATTTAGATATATTTATCGGAAAACGGAATATTTTCAGAGTTGGTGTCCAGAAGTAACAATCTCGATCTAAATTTCACCTCGGTTGATAGCCGATGTTCATAGAAATGTCAGAGACATCTTAATTGAGAAAATAATTTCCCAGTCAGTCTTGGTTTAATCGAGCAGTTAAAATATACTTTATGTTGAGAGATTGGAGGTTACTAAAGAGGTCAAATAATGAACGGATGGTCGCCATGAAACCTTTCTGAATAGGAAGCAAATGACTCCATTTACCAACTCTCATCCTTTCACAGCTTGTGTACAGCTGCCTTAGAATTCCTTCTTGGACCTGATGGTCATTACCGTACCCACTTGCGAGCTTTTTCTTATCATTAGGTGTTCTTGAATTGAGGTTATCAAATGAGTCATTTAGAAGCTGGAAGAAGGAAGCAGTATGTTCCTCACCAGGCATAAGGAAGCGAATAGCTTGCGCTGTATGATTAAAAAAAAAGCTGGATGGCGTACACTTGCTGGTGCTCCCTTCCTTTTATATTTATTTGTTGCAATGAGTTTTTCGTAGCTATTTGCTTTACGTCGCTCCAACACAGATAGGTCTTATGGTGACGATGGGACAGGAAAGGCCTAGGAATGGGAAGGGGGCAGCCATGGTATTAATTAAAGTACAGCCCCAGCATTTGCTCGATGTGAAAATGGGAATCCACGGATAACCATCTTCAGGGCTGCCGACAGTGGGGTTCGAACCCACTATCTCCCGGATGCGAGCTCACAGCTGCGCGCTCCTAACCGCACGGCCAACTCGCCCGGTGTAATGAGTTTCGGACTGATCTTCATCTCACCGTGGTCTAACGCAAGTAACCTTTCAATGGTTTGTTTCGTAACGAGGATGTTTCCTGGAAGAGTCAGCCCGTCATCTATGAAATGGTTTCTCATTAGCTTGTATAGGTGTTGAACGTCAGCAAATATCCATACTCTTTTCTGTGGATTTCGGAGATTCGGAAAATATGTGTTAGTATGAGTAACATTCACTTCTTTCCGCACAACTCGATTTTCAACTCCTAGGTCGGATACCATGGCAACAACACTATACCCTGCATTTCCTATGGAGCATATCACCTTGTGAAGCAAGGCTGCAGTCATTTGCAGGTGATATTAAAAACAATATTGGTTCTTTCCACGCAGAAAACAGTCCGCAAGCCATTACTACCCGTACATTGCTGTGTGGACCAACAATGCGATCTTCCTCTTCGTCATAGCAAACTCTGTCGACGTTCATTTCATCAAAGCAGATCACACACTCCCGCTCCAAAGTAGGAAATCTTTCTGCTTGAGCTTTCATGATAGGAATACCTCGTTGAGCATTCCTTTTCAGCAGTGGAATGAGCGATTTACCCTCCTTTTCAGCGTAGATATCGTGGGCAAAGAGAATCCTTTATTACGTAAATAAATGTAACATTTGCGGGAAACAGCACGCAATGCTACTGCCTTGCATAAATCTTCTCTGGTCCACTTCGTCTGCTTCTTATCATTCAATAAAATTTTAATCTGAGTCCTGGAAAGCAGTTTCCCCAAAACGCGATTAATTTCACTCTCCACCTTTCTGTCCTTTTGACTCGACTTTTCTATTAGCTCTTGTTTTGCTTTCTTCAGTTCTTCATTCCGGTATTTATTTTTATTTGCATTTAATGCACATCAGGATTCATTTCCTATTTGCTCTTCCAGTGTCTTTACTTTCTTTAAAAGGAACTCTTTCCTCTGAGGTAGTATCTTCAGTAGCCGTGGACTGATCAGTGTTTCTTTTCTTCGGAGATACATTCTCAAGATAATGTTATTTGCTTTACGTCCCACTAACTACTTTTACGGTTTTCGGAGATGCCGAGGTGCCGGAATTTAGTCCCGCAGGAGTTCTTTTACGTGCCAGTAAATCTACCGACACGAGGCTGACGTATTTGAGCACCTTCGTATACCACTGGACTGAGCCAGGATCGAACCTGCCATGTTGGGGTCAGAAGGCCAGCGCCTCAACCGTCCGAGCCACTCAGCCCGGCAGAGACATTCTCAAGAGTCTCTATAGCTCTCTTCTTAGCTTCTTTGGCCAACTGCCTCTCTGTTCTGTTCGCCATTTTTTGCTCCGAAGACTGTGGAACTGACGAATTTCTTCGGAATAATTGTGCACTTCCTGGGCTACTACTATAAATGCTGCCGGGAATGTTCTCTGCAGGTACTGCATCTGTTTTCAAGATCTTCTTGGAATGTAAATGCAGTAATTCTGCTGTAAAATCGCGAATATAACCGGCTTCCGTAAATTGCCGCGAACACACTGTAGAAGTAGCTACATTACATTTACATTTTTGTATCCAAACTATTTGCAGGTCTGAAGTGTTGTTGCCATGGTATCCGACCCAGGAGTTGAAAATCAAGTTGTGTGGAAAGAACTAAATGTTACTCATACTAACTCATATTTTCCGAATCCCCGAAATCCACAGAAGTGTATGGACATCGTGATACACGATATCTGTTCGTCCTTCTGCTGTATGACAGACAGCCAGTTACTGCACATCTAGAACTGTAGTCAGTTATTTCGAACAGTTATCTGCTGTAACACATTTAAAAAAATGTTATTCACACTCAGAATTTCGCAACAAAAAACCACGTGGATATATACACTACAATGATGCTATGAACACAGAAATTTCACTCCAGCGACTATTATGCTGTTCCCGCAACTAACGAAACGAAAATAAGTTCGCCTCGTTGCACGAAACACAGCAACTTCATCAGTGATCTCACAGAAACGAAATACGATACACACACTACACAAAATACAGTAGGCCACTATACAAACCAATTGCATTATACGGAAAGAAATTACATATAGATATTACATGGCAGTCGCTTTTTTATAAGACAGACAGCGCTGAAGAACGAAGTAAGATACATGCGCTATTGTATGCTTCAGTCACGGTGCTCCTATGATTACGTCACGTGCAGGATGTGGGAAAACCTACTGCCCAAACAGTCTGGGCCACCCGTGGATAACTGCGTTCATGTTAAAGCAGTGCCTACTGTCCAGCTTTCGCCAGTGGGGCGGGGAGGGGAGGCGTGTTGACTGGTGCTGGTGGGGAGAGCGCGGAGCTTGCCTGTTGCATGATTGAACCTTTTGTTGGTCTTGGATAAGTATTCTGCGTAGATCGGTGGTAACATCAAATAAGCAATTTAATTACTCAGTGTGTTCGTTAACTCTATAATTTGGGTTAGAGAACTGCTCTAGATGTATGAAATAGTTTTCTGGAATATCAACATAGGGCCTTTGATTTTTAATTTTGTGATAGTCAAGTCCTCTTCAGTATCCAAAAATTTGTGGTTTGATTCTGCGATATACTGCGCCATGGCTGAGAACTTATTGTGCTTAATAGCATTAACGTGCTCCGCGTATGGTATTAAAAAGCTCCTACTCCTACCTGTTTGACCAATGTAGGTGCTTAAGAAGTTTGCACATTTCAACCTGTATGCCGCCGAGTTGGAAAATTTGTTATGCGCATTGACTGCATGTGAATTAAAAAGTAATGCAGGCATGTTCTTCTTCTTCCACCTGGTTCGTAACTCTGGTGAGCTTTTTTCTTCCTCTTAACCAAGTATTCCTTCATTCTAGCGCTATCGATGTCTCTTCTTTCTTGAGTCCATTTCACTCCTCTTCCTGGACGCTGTTAGTGACTGGAGAGAGTCAGATCATTAACTTTCTGAACTCATCTCGGTTGTAAATGCCAATGTAAGCAATGTTTAGGTATTGTAGGTCTTTCCGAAGTAAATTTGTCCATTTGGCATTTGTTGCTTTCTCTCTATATACAGTGTTGATGATCCTTGAAGTGAGTCTCTTGACTGTCTATCCTGACTATGTGACCATAGACGATTAGTCTCCCTCATAGCTGTTGTAATGCTCTCTATTTTACTGTACAGTTCCTTGTGCCTGATTATGTACCCATCTCCTTCTTTAATGGGACCCCATAATACTTCTGAGGATCTTTCGCTCTTTCAGTTCCAGTTTTCTGAGTTATCCTTTTCGGGTCATGTTTAGGCATTCTGAGGCGTACAGTAGAGATGGTCTTACTTCGATGTTGTAGTGTCTAAGTTCAAGATTCAAGGAGAGGGATTTAGATTTGTATATGTTCTTACAAAGATGATAAGCTCTTTCTAATTTAGTGCATCTACTCTTCATTGCAAGGTCCTCATTAACATTTGGGGTTATTCATTCTCCTAGATATTTGAATGAGTTGGCCTTGTGTATTATTTTGTCCCCCAAAGAAATGAAGTTTGGTGCTTCTCTGATGTTGGTCAGAAATTGTTTTGTTGCAGCGATCTGCAGCCCTACTTTAGCTGCTATGCGTTCGGGGGACAATAGCTGGTACGTAGCTTCTTCCATACTTGAAGCTAAGAGTGTAAGGTCATCTGTGAAAGCTAAGCAAGTGACTGTTAACTTGTATTTTTTGTTGCCGATTTTTAATCAAGAATTGTCAGCTAGTGTGTTCGTCCATTCCCGAATGACCTTCTCCAACAGGCAGTTAAACAGGATGGGGGGCAAACCATCTCCTTGTTTCTAACACCTGTTTTTATCTCGAATCGTTTTGATAACACCCCTCTGAATTTGGCTGTGGATATGGTGTTCGTTAGAGTAGCCTTCGCAAGATTCAAAGTCATCTTATCCAGTCCCATTTCAGTTAACGTCTCAATGAGGGACTGTCTGTCTACCGAGTCGCAGGCCTTCTGGAAGTCAACGAAAATAGCTACATATGGTGAGATGCTGGGGTTTATGTAGGTAAAGATATTTTTGAGGTTAGAATCTGCTCTGTGCATGACCTTGACTTCCTAAATCCAGCTTAGTATTCTCCTATGCAGGAGTCTTTTGTGCCTCCACTTTTTTAAGCAATGCTCGAGAAAATTTTGTAAGTCACTGATAGAAGAGGGATCCCTCTATAGTTGTTAGGGTCTAACTTTTCTCCTTTTCTTGTGCAGTGGGTGGATGATAGCTGAAGTCCAATCCCTTGGCAGTGTTTCCGTAGTCCAGATGTCGGTTATGATTCTGTGTAGATACTGTCTATTGACTCTTCGTCTGCATGCTTCCATAATTCTGGAATGGTGTCATCTTCGCCTGCTGCTCTGTTAGATTTCAGATCAGAGATGATCTGTTCGATTTCTTCTTTGGTAGGAGGAAGGGAGTCTGTTTTTCCTCGGGTTCTTTTGCATTGAGGAGGTCATCAAAATATTTTGCAAGGGCTGTAGTACAATCTTCATTGTTCATTTTCAGTTCTCCGCCTGATCCTCAAAGGTGAAGTGTAGGGGCTGAGTAAGCGTTTGTCTGAGGTTTTAGAGTTTTGTGTAAGTTACTGGTGTTGTTCCTTTGAAAGTCTTTCTCTGCCTGATCTATGATGTCGTTGTTATATTGCCTCTTAGCATTTCCGATGGTTTTGGCCGTGTTCTTTCCGACTGTTTGGAAGGCTGTATGATTTTCCGTGTTTTTTGTTGCAGTTCCATTTCACCCATGCCTGTCTTCTCTCCTCTATTGCCTTATCACATGTTGGTTTTCGCCATGGGTGCTTACTCCTTCTGGTTGCAAGGATGGTTTCTGTTGCTGCATCTATCAGTGCCTTATATAGGTTAGGCCAATCCGTTTGATTCTAATTATTGCTTAGGACCTTAGTAAAGTTCTTATTGTATTTCAACTGGGCTGGATTAAATTTTGAGATTCTGGACCTGGTGTAATTGTTACCTCTGCACTTCGTGAGTGGAATGAAATTTGCTTTGACCAAAGATAGGTAGTGGTCTGAATCAATATTGACACTTCTCAGTACCTTGACGTTCATTATTTCCTTGCTATTCCTTCTATTGATGGCAACGTGATCTATCTGGTACTCTCCTAGCAAGGGATTGGACACCGCCAGGTTTTTGCTTTTCGTGGGAGGTGTCTGACTGCTGTAGATTTCAGAACAAGGTTGTGATTCTTGCATAGATTGATCAGCCTCTCACTATTACAATTGGTTCTCTTGTGGGCCGGGTATTCTTGGACTGTGTTCTTGAACATCATGTGATGTTCTGGAATCTTATCGATTGTCTCTTCCAGTTCTTCCCAAAAGTATTCAACACTTTCAATAGCCCTCTTATAGTATAATTGTTACGTGCATGGAAGTTGACAATCGTGTAGGCTTTGTTGAGACTTCTGAAGGCTATACTGGACGTTCTCCCATTTGGTGATGAGATAATGGAGTTGATCATTTTGTTGTTGACTATGAAGCCTGTACCCAGGTGAGGCATATTCTTCATCATTCTCTGACCTGGCTGTCCCTTGTAGATCCTGAAGCCATGTGACTCAAAAGGTTCTTCGTCCGTAAATCTTGTCTCCTGTAAAGCCGTTATAAGGATGACGTATTTTGTTAGGTTGCCCAATGTATGTTTCAATTTTCCCGTTTGTAGGAGGTAATTAATGTTTATCGTTACGAGACAGTTGATGTATTTCTTCCTCTAACATGAAGATGCAGGCTCTCCAGACTCCGATGGCCTGCTTGCCCTACTGTGAGTGGGGGTGGATTTGTTACCACCTGGGGTAGATTTCCAATTAGTCGTTTGCTCCATGTTTCCAGAGTTACGAAAAAGTTTAGTGGGGTTACCCGAAGGTAACGTGGTGTTTAACTATCAAGGTTGTAAGCCTTGAAGCCCCCAGCGCTGATGGGTTCACTGACCCAGCTTCCCGCTGGGATTGTTTACCCAACATTCCACTGGGTTGCTCAGCTTAACAGGGGCACTTCGTGTAGGTTACGTGCGGGAGTTGTAGTGAAAGAGGCTAGTTGGGTTCTCTTGCTGAACCCAATATATTATTGTTGCAGGAGTTTGGCAACGACGCATTTCACTACCATTTGCCCAGAGTCACAAGGACTCTTCCCAGGTTGATTCCTGGGACCCAAGGCAGCCTTGTTATTATTAACTTTTGTAGGCTATTTTCAATTTATACCTACCTACATTGGTCAAACAGGTAGGAGCTATTTAATACCATACGCGGAGCACGTTAATGCTATTAAGCACACATTGTGCGGACCGGGTGCCCCTCACCCCATGCACAGCCCTGTTCCCGGCCACTTTCTAACTACATCTAAGCTGGAGTGCATGCATTCAAATAAACTGTCTGAACTTCACTAGCTTTTGAAGGACTACTGTGTATTTTTATAGTGGCCTTCCTGAATAGTTGTTGAAATGCAGGGTGTTTCTTGAAATGTATTTCGGCTCGTAGTTTTCGGAAATATGGGGTTTTTATTAGGGGATCGATTGTCCAGTAATCTTTCAGACATGATTTCTTCACCTGCCCTATCAATATACACTGACTGACAGAGCAAATGCAACACCAAGAAGGAGTGGTCAGAACTTTATGCCAATTGCAGGGTAAACTGACGTCACTGAGGTATGCTCATGATGTGAAATGCGCCGCTGTGCTGCGCACGTAGCGAACGATAAATGGGACACGGCGTTGGCGAATGGCCCACTTCGTACCGTGATTTCTCAGCCGACAGTCATTGTAGAACGTGTTGTCGTGTGCCACAGGACACGTGTATAGCTAAGAATGCCAGGCCGCCGTCAACGGAGGCATTTCCAGCAGACAGACGACTTTACGAGGGGTATGGTGATCGGGCTGAGAAGGGCAGGTTGGTCGCTTCGTCAAATCGCAGCCGATACCCATAGGGATGTGTGCACGGTGCAGCGCCTGTGGCGAAGATGGTTGGCGCAGGGACATGTGGCACGTGCGAGGGGTCCAGGCGCAGCCTGAGTGACGTCAGCACGCGAGGATCGGCGCATCGCACGCCACGTCAACCGCCATTCTTCAGCATGTGCAAGACACCCTGGCTGTTCCAATATCGACCAGAACAATTTCCCGTCGATTGGTTGAAGGAGGCCTGCACTCCCGGCGTCCGCTCAGAAGACTACCATTGACTCCACAGCATAGACGTGCACGCCTGGCATGGTGCCGGGCTAGAGCGACTTGGATGAGGGAATGGCGGAACGTCGTGTTCTCCGATGAGTCACGCTTCTGTTCTGTCAGTGATAGTCACCGCAGACGAGTGTGGCGTCGGCGTGGAGAAAGGTCAAATCCGGCAGTAACTGTGGAGCGCCCTACCGCTAGACAACGCGGCATCATGTTTTGGGGCGCTATTGCGTATGATTCCACGTCACCTCTAGTGCGTATTCAAGGCACGTTAAATGCCCACCGCTACGTGCAGCATGTGCTGCGGCCGGTGGCACTCCCGTACCTTCAGGGGCTGCCCAATGCTCTGTTTCAGCAGGATAATGCCCGCCCACACACTGCTCGCATCTCCCAACAGGCTCTACGAGGTGTACAGATGCTTCCGTGGCCAGCGTACTCTCCGGATCTCTCACCAATCGAACACGTGTGGGATCTCATTGGACGCCGTTTGCAAACTCTGCCCCAGCCTCGTACGGACGACCAACTGTGGCAAATGGTTGACAGAGAATGGAGAACCATCCCTCAGGACACCATCCGCACTCTTGACTCTGTACCTCGACGTGTTTCTGCGTGCATCGCCGCTCGCGGTGGTCCTACATCGTACTGAGTCGATGCCGTGCGCATTGTGTAACCTGCATATCGGTTTGAAATAAACATCAATTATTCGTCTGTGCCGTCTCTGTTTTTTCCCCAACTAACCACTCCTTCTTGGTGTTGCATTTGCTCTGTCAGTCAGTGTATATGGGTGTAGGTTCACGCTTAGAGTCTACAGTTTTTACTCATCGAATTTGATACCTTCACCCCGATGCTTTTGTAATGTCGACAACGTCTGCTCGCCGCTACGTCTCTTTAGTCTTCCTGTGGTGGTGTATGTCCCAAAAAGTCTGTCTGTAGCAGCATACATAGGCAGGAAGCCAAGTGGTAATTACAGAATCAGATGCTTTGGCATGAGAAATAAGGTTCCATGTTCGTAGAAAATATCATTTTTTACTGATGATGCTTGCTGTTTAAAGGGCTTAACATCTAGGCCATCGGCCCCGCATTTTTTCTAGCGAAGGCAATACGTAGCACATCTGACTCGACGCTAGGTGAACAGGTTTCACATTTGCAGTTTTGTTACCAGGACAGGTATTTGTATTAGCTACACGTTCATCTTCATAAATTTCTTACCACACGTCCCGCTCGTGGTGTGGTCTAGGTATCGATTTCAAAACTCAATGTTCGGAACCCGTACGATATCGGCCATGGTTGCATGGACTATATTTGTTTATGACCAAGTAACCATAGTAATTTTTTCTTCAACATGGCGAGCAAAGATTTTTTTTTCTATTTGTTTTACGTCGCACCGACACAGACAGGTCTTTTGGCGACGATGGGATAGGAAAGGCCTAGGAAGTGGAAGAAAGCGGCCGTGGCCTTAATTAAGGTACATCCCCGGCATTTGCCTGGTGTGAAAATGTGAAACCACAGAAAACCATCTTCAGGGCTGCCGACAGTGGGCTCGAACCAACTATCTCCCGATTACTGGATACTGGCCGCACTTAAGCGACTGCAGCTATCGAGCTCGGTCAAAGAATCATCAAAGTCTACTTTGTTAACATAGTCATCGTAAACATTTCGTAATTTACCTGCATCCTGCTGGAAATGAATAAGGAAGTTTACATTGTCACGCAACTGCAGTTTTAAATGTTTATCGTTTCGCACAGGTAGAAAACTTCTACTTCAAAATGCGTGCCTAAAGTAGATAAGTTTTTCATATGATTTTGCTTGTCGGTGACGGCATTATCGAAGATACGTACAGAATTGTGTCGTGCTTCCTCTACCGTATACTGTACTGGGAATTCTTTTATTCCTGGAATGGACAGAATAATGTTTTTCAAATGTGAATATGCATCTTGATGTAATCGCTGAATGCTCATACGCTTTTTCGAAACGTAACCCGTTAAGGTGCGACTGTAGCCGCCACGGCGGCCAGAGCCGCAACGACTGGGGTCGCCATATACGTTGGTGACAGCAGCCGCAAGCGACGGGCACGTGGGGTGTTTTCTTAAGACACGACTCCAGCCGCCAGTCGCGCAGTCCAGTCCGTCAGAAATGGACGAGAACACGGGCGATTTCGTTAGTAGCCGGGCTTTCTTTGACATTTGAATAGAAGAATAAGAATTGTTAATGTGGTATCTCGGCCCGAAAAGAAGGAAAGTCAACAGTATATTTGCATCGCCCTATGAGGAAGGACGCTATAACAATTTAATTAACAGACATCTTTTAAGTGATTAGACAAAGTTCAGGAAGTATTTCAGACTGAGTGTTTAGTTATATTCTCTAACTTTTAAAAAGTGAAATTCTGAAAACCCCGTGCAATCGGTACAAGAAGCCTATCAGCCCAGCTGAGAAACTTGCACTCACTCTCAGGTACGGATATTTTTTTTTTTTTTTTTTTTGCTAGGGGCTTTACGTCGCACCGACACAGATAGGTCTTATGGCGACGATGGGATAGGAAAGGCCTAGGAGTTGGAAGGAAGCGGCCGTGGCCTTAATTAAGGTACAGCCCCAGCATTTGCCTGGTGTGAAAATGGGAAACCACGGAAAACCATTTTCAGGGCTGCCGACAGTGGGATTCGAACCTACTATCTCCCGGATGCAAGCTCACAGCCGCGCGCCTCTACGCGCACGGCCAACTCGCCCGGTTACGGATATTTTAATCTTATTTTAACGGTGTTTAACTCAGCTGAATAAGTGTTTTTACAGTAAGACATAACGATCAGTAAAACTGTGGTCGTATTAGACTTCAAGATTTTTTTTTGCCAGGGGCTTTATGTCGCACCGACACAGATAGGTCTTATGGTGACGATGGCATAGGAAAGGCCTAGGAGCGAGAAGGAAGCGGCCTTGGCTTCATTAAGGTACAGCCCCAGCATTTGCCTGGTGTAAAAATGGAAAATCACGGAAAACTATCTTCAGGACTGCCGATAGTGAGATTCGATCCCGCTATCTCCCGGATGCAAGCTCACAGCTGCGCGCTCCTAACAGCACAGTCAACTGGCCCGGTAAACTTCAAGTTTAACAAGCCCGCAACTGAATTGAGTGACAACATTAATTGCACCAATATGTCAATTATTTACATGCCATTCCATAGGTGTAATCTAGGGAATGGAGGAATCAATAAAAACGCATAAAAATGATAATGCAGAGTGGGATTTGCATTTTAAGTACATATTACACTGTATATTCATTCCTATAAATTATGACCCAGTAATCTTGACAAGATATCAAGACTTTACATCTGAGCACGGCTCGGCTTTTATCGGCCTTTGATTGACAGAGGAGAATGCTTGCGGAGGAGGTGTTGACCAATTAGTCACTTCCGTCGCAGCGACTGCGGCCGCCAACACTGCTCACTGCACCAGTGTGGCGGCTCAGGCCGCAATCGCAGCGACTCGCACATCAAATTCAAACTGCGCATGCGCGGAGATGGAGACTGCTGTCGCCGTGCGGCTACAATCGCACATTGGAAAACGCACCTTCAGACAACATTCGTTCTTGCTGCTGTCACTGTTGTTCAGTCGTTATTTTGAAGTAAGTAACTATGAAAGATTGTAGTGTCAATACGGACACCACGTATGGTGAAGATAGGTTTGATAGTCCAACTACAAGGATATCTTATCAACAAGAATTCAGTAATACTTTTCTGGATTTAACAATAGAGTATTACGATTTACGTCGTAGTTTATTCCACCAATACGAGTGACAGAGGGCGTCGGACGTGCAATGGACTAACGGGACTGGACTGTACTGACATTAAATCTCGTTAGTGCCTACGACACTGTTAACTTTCAGTGACTAGTGCGGAAACTTCGAGAACTACGTTTTAATAGAGTGTCACTTCTGTTTGTTTTCTCTTATCAGAACAAATAGAAATATATATTGTGCCCTTTTCAAGGCAACAACTGCGGTGAACTCTTCCTTCTTCTGTGCGCCGGCTGCTCCTGTAATAAATGACATGTAAATGATACTCACCGCTGCATGTAGACTCTTCTTCCTCAGTCGTGACCGTCCGCTATCCCCGAAGAGAGGCCACCCGTCGATCAAGGAGTGAGGGAATGAAAAGATGGGGTAAACTAACTATAAATGACGGTACCCAAAGACTGAATTAAAATTTAAATAAAAGACTGATTTATTGAATAAAATGCAAAGTGCCAAAATGAACGTAAACTGAACTAGTGCAAAATGTAACTAAATGAAATAAATGAGATTAAGAAAAATTAAAGATTGAGGATCTGCCTTACAATAACACCATAATCCGCCTAATAAACTGACTGAAGGTCAATCACATTAATAATATTCCAGATTATGTTGACACTGTCTTCAAGTTGATAACGTGAATCAATTTAAAACTCTGGTCAGAAAGACCACCTTCTTTGAACTACAGAATTATATTACGTAGACAAAATATCTCTCAAAATAAATTACAAGTAGTTGAATCACGATAAAGTAATTAGTTACGTCATCAAATCCACTGTCTCAAAGGAGTTATCAAATATTAACACATGTGGCTCATTTGGGAAACACCCAACTTTAAAATAATCATGGACTGCACTAACCAAGTGTATCACATAAGGAATAATTCGAAGAAAACAGCCATGAACATCACCCTTCATTTACCACATAACCACTGTCTTATTCAAACACCTCATGATTAAACAAAATAAATTATTGAAACATAAATCTGAGTGTCATAACCACTCATCTAATTTTTAAACTTCACTTGCATGTCTGTGATAGACTGGACTTCTTAAAAATAATCCAAAAGATTAGGCCAAGTGCCTTACGTTAACATTTCAAATGACAGCGATCCTTGTACATTAAAATTTCTGAATTTGCCGCTGACTGCATTTCATTATCAACTCATTATTTGTGGTACCACCACTAGATGGAGGCAGATGCCATCTTGCTCACCTCATTCATTGCGGCAGTTTTTATACAATTGGTTTATTAAAGATCGCTTCACTTTCTAAATAAAATGCAGTGGATTTAAAAGGTTTGGTAATTACTGAAATCTGGTATGAGCATACCACTACTATGGTTTCGACTGTGACTTAATCGATGATCCATTAACCTAACATCTGAAATCTTATTTACATCATTAAATCTGTTAACGGAGAAACACTGCTCCGACAAAGAAAATACAGAAATCAAAAGTAGCCTATCTACACCTATCTATTTACATCAGATCAAATATAAATAATTGACATACGCTCACGTCCTACAAACAAACGGTACTAAAGTACACTCAGAAAGAAAAACAAATAAGCAAAACTAGATCCCACCATCGCGGCCTACTGGAGATTAATAAGGCTGGAATGCGCAAAATAAAAAAAATCAAAGTCACCAGAAAATATATACCGCTGCATGTAGCAAAAATATAAATATTGTGAATTTGACGGCAATCTCTAACCTCAGACGATAAATGTCTGGACATGATACTATTTAACCTTTATGGACAATAATTACTGTTATTTCATGTCATCCATGACTTTACATGACTATCGAAAAACACATTGACTCGTCGCTCTGCTCACATTGTACAATGGCTAGCATAATTGCCGAGCATCTACTTTCCCTGGAATTATTTAAACAAATACAGGCTTCTGCCTACAATCATAACCCATGTCGTAACACATTTAACACTCTTGGTTAAATTATTCATTTCACAATTCTATTTACTCATTAATTCTCGACGTCATTATTATTCATTATTCTCACAATACGGCCTCGCTCGTATCCGGCGGGCGAAATGTCTGTCGTGCATATCACTATTTCTTACGACAGTTCATGACATGGTCCAAATATCACATTTCCATTATCAACGTAGATCATCAGGGATATTATTCATCTAGCTCGATCTCTCGATCATTCTCTGCTTCACATATCACAAAATATCAGAGCTGACTCATCAATGGCTTCCTGGCACTCACTGTTTCTTAAAAAAAAAAGACGAGATTGCCTCTCAAAACACAGATGTTGAAACATGTGTAATCGCAACTACACAGAAATAAATACTCGCGTCTACCAAAAATCGTCGCAACAATACACGGGATAAGTACTACCAGAAACGGTCATCTGAAGGATGATTCCACAACATAAACAAGCTGAATGCGCATAAAAAGCAAAAATAAACATTAAAAACAACGAGGCGGCGTCTACAAGATCAAAATTCCAACAACAAAAAAAATGACTCAAAACCAACGATATAATAACATGATGAAAATAATTATAAATAAATCGGCGTTACACTCATAGATCAAATATCATGGCTTCCTAAACTGTCAAAGTGACATACTACAGAAATAATCCATGACAACACGCAAACAACATCTACCTCAACGAAATGCACAAATAACCCTAGATGAAAGTGCAACATTATAATTATTATTATTATTATTATTATTATTATTATTATTATTATTATTATAGTAGTATTATAAAACTGTGAATTATTTACAATCCTACCTAATACTCTAAGCTACATTTGATCATCGATTAGTCACGGTCCTACATATTTATTTACATTATTTATTGATGCTCATACCTGGTGATGGAGGCATGCTGGCTCACCCTCCGGACTCGGTCATGGTGAATTAGAATACCATCTTGATGCTGCTGTGGTATTCCAAATTTTCACACACGCAAATTTGACACATTTTTGTCATGCCGTAACACACGCTTACATTAGCATAAAACACTCGCATTTCTCGCACTCCAGTGAAGGTTAGACGATACCACTGCAGACTCCTGTCGTGAAGTTGGCCGGTCGTCTCCGCTATCTACCTGAAAATCACCTGTTGGTCTGCACTCTGGTCTCTCAGCTTTTGTTTACCTAGAGCTTACCGAACATTAACCCCAACGGGACATAACTGTTTGCTCAAGGTCTACCACTGCGGCCTTCATTAAAGAAAAGTCATTCTCCTCCCTGTCTGCCTTTACCAGTCTCTCCCCGTAAACATCTCGCTTGCCAAACAGTTTATTAAGTGGTAATAGCAAGCTAAAATAAAGTTTCAAATGTTGTGGAGAAGTTTATGCTGATAACAAAAGTGAAACTACCCGTGGGTTAGAGAGGTTTCATGTAATTGTGCTGAAAACATGGACTTGTTCCTCTCGACTCGTGATGTGAGTTCATTTAAGCCAAGTGTTGAAAGTGTAGCTCTTGCCTGTTATTTCTGCATAAATAGTAAAAGTTCGTTAAAGTGTTCATTTCTGAAATGTTACTCTCCCAAGTAAAATAATACAAGGCTTTCTCAAGATGCCTACAAGTGTCTCTAATCGCTTTCTTACCAGCCAAAAGTAAAGCTGACTAACTGAATTAGCTATCGCACTCTGTCACACTGTCGCTCTGATTCACACTGTCAAACTGAAGTTTCACTGAGAATACTCAAGAATCACTGAGGAGACTGAAAACACACACTGAGAATTCTGAAGAATCACTGAGAATTCAACCCCCTGGTCGCTGGGTTTTGTAAAGAGTTCTCCCCCCACCTTGAAAATAGTTCCGTGGAAGGGATGTGGCGTAGTGATCTAGCCCTCGGGAGCGCTTTATCGTACATCCGTAGGTTAAAGTTTTCAAAATTTATGTACAGAACTTCCTAATTTTTGTCTGACTTACATGTAATATTGCGTCGTGGGAAATGATCACATGATAATCCACACGACGGCGCGCGTCACTGGTGTTATTTTCTTCCAGCGAATGGCTCCATCCCGCCATGACAGTTCATTCTCCTGGAGACTACTACCCCTCCGTGTGGAGTTAAATTTTATTAATTAGGCACTAATTAACCACAGATTCGCACTGATAAATTTCCAAATATTATAAAGAAATCAGGATATTTTTTTTTACCACCACACCGGGCTTCAGATAGCGAAATACTGACTGTAGATTCCCGCTATGATAGTTCATTCAAATTTAGAATTTTGTGATTGGCTGAGACTTTCGCGCTCTTCGTAGCGTGGATGCTTCCATTTCCTCCCAAGAGTTGGCGGGTATTGTCGTTGTCCCCTTTGTCCTAGCTAAGTAGGTCAGGCCTCAACGCGTGATTTTCTCGTGAGAACCAAACAGAAAGTCGCCACTCCTAGGCGGTGTCATAAAATTTATTGGAAGGAGTACTCAGGGCGGTTTACAAGTTGGTCGTGCTCTAAGAAGAGTTTCGAGGATTCCACTCGCCGTCACACTGGCGCCAGAAAGTTCCTTTGTGACTGCTAGTTTCCCAGCCTACTGCAGTGTCCCATATGCGAAATATTCAACTTTTAATTTGTAAATTAATTAGGTAAATTCGCTTATGGGTGCAATATATAGTGTAGCGTTGCAAAGTTTGGACTTGGAAAGTTTGGGAGATAGGAGACAGACGACTGCTCGACAAAGTGGTATGTTCCGAGCTGTCAGTGGAGAGATGGCGTGAAATGACATTAGTAAACGAACAAGTTTAGTGGTGTCTTTGAAAGTAGGAAAGATCACAGTATGAAGATAAAGTTGGAATTCAAGAGGACAAATTGGGGCAAATATTCGTTTATAGGAAGGGGAGTTAGGGGTTGGAATAACTTTACCAAGGGAGATGTTCAATAAATTTCCAATTTCTTTGCAATCACATAAGACCCCGTGTGGTTGGGGGACGCTGACGAAGGATACACCTACGGTATCCCATGCCTGTCGTAAGAGGCTATTAAAAGGGGCGACCAAGGAATGATCGAATTAGAGCCATGAGACTACTGGTAATTAGTACTGTCACGCAGAGAACACCATTGGTCGCTTTTACTGCGCGTAGTACCGCTATGTTAGGTACACAACAGGTTTGTGATTAGTAGCGACAGTGTGTTCCGGCTGGGTTTTACAGTACCTGTGATTAGTACAACTACATGAGCGACACCATTTGTCTGCCTTGCCTATGATTAGTACCCACTGTTAGGAACACCACGGGATAGTACGAGTCCCTGTGGTTAGTACACTTACGTGCGGAACACCGTAGGTTTGCGTTGCCTGTAAATGGCGCCGCAATGTGAGCAACACCATAGGTCTGTCTTACATGTGGGCATTACATTACCTGTGAGTAGTACCATAATGTGTGGAATAGCACCAGTCTACGCTACTTATGATTTATACCGCAACATGAAAAATACCATAGCTCTACTTTTGTAGCGATAAGTAACATTACGAGGGGCCGATGAGCTGGATTTTGGACCCCTTTAGACAACAAGCATCATCGATTCAGTATTGTGCTTTAGAAGCAGTCTTTTGGTCAGTATTACTATTGTTCAACGCTAGTTTCTGCGAATGTGGGGCATTGCGGGTCGGATCCACTGATTGTTTTAAATTCATATCCATCCATTTATTCTTCGTCCTCACGTTTTGAATTCTGGTCACCGGAGGAGTTGGCCGTGCGGTTAGAGGCGCGCGGCTGTGAGCTTGCATCCGAGAGATAGTGGGTTCGAATTCCACTGCCGGCACCCCTGAAGATGGTTTTCCGTGGTTTCCCATTTCCACACCAGGCACATGCTGGGGTTGTACCTTAAGGCCACGGCCGCTTCCTTCCAACTCCTAGGCCTTTCCGATCCCATCGTCGCCATAATACCTATCTGTGTCGGTGCGACGTATAGCCAGTAGCAAAAGAGTTCTGGTCGCTGGAGGATTTTGGACTTTTAAGTTGTCATTACATTTTGTTTCATTTCGTACCATTAGGGGCCCATGTCCTGGATGTTACGCCCCTTTAAATAATAATAATAATAATAATAATAATAATAATAATAATAATAGTAATAATAATAATAATAATAATAATAATAATAATCGTATATAAGTGTAGTGTTTCGTATTAGTCTGTGTATTATTGTTCACTACGTTTTAATAATTTGACTCTGTTTTAGTTTGTGTTTGTCTATTTTAATGTGTTTTCTTAAATAGTCATTTGCATGATATATTATTGAATTTTAAGGCAATATATTATTCTACCATAACTTATCATCTTTCATTTTACCGAAAATAAGGCGTTGCGTATTAGATCCACCGATTATTTTAATTTCACCATTATTATTCATCCTCATTTGTTTTAAATTTAGCCAGTGGATACATTTTAAAACGTAAATTATATCATGTCCATCTCGTACCATTAGGGGTCGATGACCTTAGATGTTAGGCCCCTTTAAACAAGTATCATCATCACCATCATCAATCATTTAAGACCGGGCGAGTTGGCCGTGCGTGTAGAGGCGCGCGGCTGTGAGCTTGCATCCGGGAGATAGTAGGTTCGAATCCCACTATCGGCAGCCCTGAAAATGGTTTTCCGTGGTTTCCCATTTTCACACCAGGCAAATGCTGGGGCTATACCTTAATTAAGGCCACGGCCGCTTCGTTCCAACTCCTAGGCCTTTCCTATCCCATCGTCGCCATAAGACCTATCTGTGTCGGTGCGACGTAAAGCCCCTAGCAAAAAAAAATCATTTAAGAATAGGCTATGAAAACAACAGATAGGGAATCTGCCACCTGGGCGACTGCCCTAAATGCAGATCAGTAGTGATTGATTGGTTGGTTGGTTGGTTGGTTGGTTGGTTGGTAAACTTGCGCTGCTTCAAATACTTCTTCACTACGCGGCGCTGTTGTAGGTCTGTAGACACCAACTGACTCTGAACACGGGTTTCTAAATGGGATTTGATGTGACTTAATTCGGAATTTCTCGTTAATATAAGTTATTTAAAACAGTATATTAATTATTGCGGTGTTTCAGGAATGGGTATTCTGTTTCCTGATGTATAACGGTGTTTATGTGCGATATATTTTTGATGCACAGTAAGATATAATGTTCCCGGTTTTGAAGGAAATCTGCGAAATTGGGTACGAAATAATTTACAGTTAGTAATGTCTAGGGCTCGGATGCTTAGGAAAAGTCATATTTTTTTCTTTGTCTCTATTTTCTAGCCTGATCGGATTTTGGTGCAAATCAGGTGAATATCGTCACAGTTATGCGATTTTTTATTTGTCATATAAATGCATATTTTGGCTATTTTTTGTCATAAGGTCATATCTTGAGCTATTTTCGTAGAAACGTCATATTTCGGCGGTTTGGCGACAGCTGTAACTGGGAAAAATCGTCAACGTTTCGAATGAGAACTAGTATTACTGATTCTCGGTATAACATCTGTAGTTAATACAAGTGAAATACTCTGCCTCTTACATCAAGATTACGCAGGAATTGTTTTCCAACAGTTTGTTAGAATGTCTGACATATATTAAGTCGAACTTTAGAGTTATATCGAGTGCAATTACTCGTTTAGAGGCTGCTAGCTTAGAAATTCATGCAGGTATTGAAATTGTGAGAAGTGTTGAACTTTCAGCACAACAATCACATGGTGCCAGTGTAAAACGGAACATTCAAAACGTGCTTAATCGAAGTGATGGTTTGCGGTGTGTGTGGAAAATAAATGGTGTTCTTAGAGGAGAACGTACTAGTACACTTCACGATAAGCGCATACTCGACAGCATTGTTTTAATATTATTTAAATATGCACCAATAACGTATTGTGACGTAGAAAGGAGCTTTTCTTCTTACAAGAATGTGTTTAGTGATAATCGGAGGTCTTTCGCGCCTGATGCTTTGAAGATGAATCTTGTCATACACTTCATTTCTACCCGCGGAGAAGAATGAAAAAGGTATACGAGTTTGCACTATATGCTCTGCCACCGTACCATAATGTGAAAGACATCTACTTAATTCGTTTTGTGGTGCTCAATTTAAACTTTAACGCATTTGAGTAATATTAATACCGGGCGAGTTGGCCGTGCGCGTAGAGGCGCGCGGCTGTGAGCTTGCATCCGGGAGATAGTAGGTTCGAATCCCACTATCGGCAGCCCTGAAGATGGTTTTCCGTGGTTTCCCATTTCCACACCAGGCAAATGCTGGGGCTGTACCTTAATTAAGGCCACGGCCGCTTCCTTCCAATTCCTAGGCCTTTCCTATCCCATCGTCGCCATAAGACCTATCTGTGTCGGTGCGACGTAAAGCCCCTAGCAAAAAAGAGTAATATTAATGAAATCTGGGCTTAAACTTTCCAAAATAGTTTTAAGAAATAGATTGATTTCTACTTTTCTCGTATTTCAAACCACCGTGCAGGGTGCAAACATGTTTCGACTTTTAAAATGTTGTGTGATATGATAATCTTAGCGAACTTAGAACTTTATAGGTACGTATTCACAAACTTTTGATAAGCGAATCAAGGAGGACAGACATAACTGCTAAACATGTCCCCCTCCCATGGCACTACAGAACTTGAAGGGTCTTGGCCTACCAAGCCACCGCTGCTCAGCCCGAAGGCCTGCAGATTACGAGGTGTCGTGTGGTCAGCACGACGAATCCTCTCGGCCGTTATTCTTGGCTTTCTAGACCGGAGCTATACATGTATATGTAGAAAATTAATATGAAAGCAAGAATAGAGAATTTAGTTAACAAATATGTATTAAAGAAATTGCCATTTCGACTTGTATCTTATTTTAAAGTGGCCATATTTAGATTAATAATTTTCGTGACCTATTTTGTAATTTTTACGTCGTATTTCTTCACTTGTAAGGTCATTTTTGAGGTCATATTTGCTTGCTTATTTGGGCTATTTTTAGGTCTTATACATCCGAGTCCTAGAATGTCATAAGGACAATTCTTCAGAAATTGGTTCGTCAGTAACTTAATCGAAATCTTAAACGTGCCTTAAATTTTCCCAGTTGAGCTAAGTGTTCCTTCAGTAATTCACCACGAAATCGAAGTCTGTTGCAATTATCATTTATAACCTTAGAAAAAATATGTTAACTGTTTTGGGTACATGCTATGTAATGTAAACACATTAAACCTCTGCAGGTACCCACACAATTGTTATATATATCATACACATGTAATTCCTACATAACTAGGCCTACTTAACTTAATTTTAGACGTGGGAGTTACATGTCGTAACATGATACTGTATCCTAATCCATAACAGTAAGCTGTTCCAGAAATATTATGTTTCGGAGACCCTAATACTAAAGTAACTGTCTCATCGAAACCAAGGGAAGGTTAGGGAGTTTCTGATTGGCTAACTGGTATTAGGGAGCATAGCAGCTCGCCTTAAGCGTGCACTCCTGCGCAGTCGCGAGCAATACTTTTGTAATAGTGTAGTGGCAATACTGATATTGCTGGTCGGTTACAGATATTCTTTAGTTATTCGAAGTGCTTTGTATTAGGCTTATTGGTGGTAATATGTACAGTAGCTTAAGTTCCTCGGAACAGTTAAGTGTGGTCTTCCCACCTTACATCTCGAGTTTCACTGCGTGTTCTGGACAACGAGTGAGTGGATGTAATATTAAATCCGATACGATTTATATGGACAAAACTCAATTACAGGAAAACGGTTTGTTAGAAATGCGTTGAAATAAGGTACCCAATAATAATAATAATAATAATAATAATAATAATAATAATAATAATAATAATAATAATAATTTTGTAAAAATTAAAAATTATACCGTTTCATTTAGTTCTGATAATGTACACGGTACTCAAATATTAGGTCCTGAAAAGCTAACGCAAGTACCATCACGTGAACCTGTGCGTCCTGAAATTTCGTCATCGACTGCAACCTGTGAGGCAGTGCAGCAAAAGCTGCTATCATAATTTTTACCAGAACAAAAGAGAAGGAGTGATATATAGAGAGGGGAAAAAAATGTTGCTGGGCAAGCCACTTACACTGTTGTTTACCAAATATCCACAACCTTCTGTATATAACGAAAGACTATTTTGGATCCTTTTATACTGGATTAACAGAGCGAGTTGGCTACACGGTTTGTGTTACGTAGCTGTTAGCTTGTATTCGAGAGATGGTGGATTCGAACCCCACTGCCGGCAGTCCTTATGATGGTTTTCGGTGGTTTCCCATTTCCACATCAAGCAAATGCTGGAACTGTTTTTCAGTTAAGGCCACGGTTGCTTCCGTCCTAGTCCTGTCCTATCCTATCCCATCGTCACCGTAAGATCAGTCTGTGTCGGTGCAACGTTAAACAACAAATAACAAAAAAGTACTGGATTAAACTCTGCTTACATCTTGCCTGGTAGGGCTATTTCCTCATGACCCTTTCCGGCGGCATCTGAAGTGTACAGTGCATAACAGTCTTGTTCGTACACCCCACTTAGCAGATGTGTTTTTATAATTTCTAAATAGAACAAAACCAATGCACGAGACTTGGATAAGTTATTGCACAAGGTGTTGAGAAATTGACGTTAGCGATCAAAAGTCTCGATGCATCATTTTAAAAGAATTGGAGCGAAATATGTTGTGTAATGGCCTATTTGCTTGCAACAGTCTTGTTTGTACACGTACACTACCTCGTATTCGCTCGGGGACACTCCTAGTTAGGTGGTGTGTATCTGTGCTGTGCAAATGTGTATAGTTTCGCAGTTAGTGCACCAGGTCGTGTGTTACATAATGGGTAAGAGAACAGAGTTAAGTGACGAACTAAAAGATGTAATTGTGTCTTTCAAATTGCAAGGTTATTCTCTGCGTGAAATCAGACGCAAAGTAAATAAACCGCATTTCCACAATACACTGTGTGTTGATCAAATTCAGATATGGAGGAACCACAAAGAATTTGCCAAGAAAAGCAAAAGAAAAGATACTGAATAGGCGAGATTAACGTTATATTGTGAAACAAGTAAAACAGAATCCACAAGTAAGTGCGCCTAAGACCCGCGTAATGCTGGAAAAAAGTACGAAGAAGAAAATGTCAAGTCAGGTAGTTCGTAGGGTATTGTGGAAATATGATTATCATGGTAGATGACCACGGAAAAGGCCATTTGTTACTAAGCAAAATCGACAAGCCAGAGTGAAATTTTGCAGGGAGTGTGAAAACAAGGATTGTACGTTCTAGAACAAGTTATTTGGTCAGGTGATACCAAAATATCTCATACGGTTCGGATGGAAACAGTTATGCATGGGGAAAAGTAAATACAGCCAATACCTTCAAATACGCTACCCACCGTAATATATGGAGGTGGATCAGTTATGATTTGGGGGTGCATGTCGTCTTGTGGAGTGGGAAATATCGAAATCATCAATGGTATCATAGACGGGGTTATTTAAACGTTTTAAAGAAAAACGTCACCGAGCTCGATAGCTGCAGTCGCTTAAGTGCGGCCAGTATTCAGTATTCGGGAGATAGTGGGTTCAAACCCCACTGTCGGTAGCCCTGAAGATGGTTTTCCGTGGTTTCCCATTTTCACACCAGGCAAATGCTGGGGCTGTACCTTAATTAAGGCCACGGCCGCTTCCCTCCTATTCCTAGGCCATTCCTGTCCTATCGTCGCCATAAGTTCTATCTGTGTCGGTGTTACGTAAAGCAACTAGCAAAAAAAAAAGAAGAAGAAGAACGTCAAACAGAGTACAGTAAAAATAGAGTTGGGGTCTCGCTACATTTTTAAGCAAGACGATGGCCCCAAGCACAAGTGATATTTGCAAGCAGTGGCTGGTATGGAACGTACCCACGCAACTGCGAACTCCTGCACAATCCCCTGACTTGAACTCCATAGAACATTTGTGAGTCAATCTAAAAAGAAGGGTTCATGCAAGGAAAGCTCAGTCACTTGAGCAGTTAAGTATAGTCAATGAAGAATGGGGTAAAACCGACCCAATAGATGTGAGAATCTGGTTCATTCCATGCAGCGGAAGTGCAAGGTAATTATCAAGGCCAGAGGATACTAATCGGGTTATTAAATCCAAGGTAACAAATATTTAGGAGTGAAATTTTTATTTTCTTCTGTAAGTGTACAAACAAGATTGTTGCACGGTGAAACGCCCGGCTTTGGTACATTGCTTTTATTTGTATTAAATTGTAAGATCACAGATTTTTTTTAATATTTACATATTTATTCGTGTATCTATTACTTTATGGGCAATAAAATATGACAATAATTGTATACAAAAGTTTAACGGTTATTTCGTTGCAATAAGTTAGTGTACAAACAAGACTGTTATGCACCGTGTATGGCACTCGTTCATCAACATGTTTATAAAGTCTAGTTCTACTGTCTAAGTACAGATCCTTGGACATCTACGAATGCACATAGCAGCCACGGCGCTTTTTATACAGGAAGGTTTCGAGGTATTGGTTGTCGGAATGTAAATGGCTCATTGCAAATATTTTTCTAGGAATAGTTAAGAATGTGAGTGGCGGGCTGGTGAAAGGGTCAGTGGGAGAGAAGGAAGCGAGATGGAGGTATAGTATTGCTTAAGTACTTACCAAGGTGAGGTTAGGGGCTTCAAGTGACAGCAAGCATAAGGAATGTTCCTTCCAAAAGTTGACTTGCCAATAGTATTGTTAAATTTATATCCTAATACGCCAACCTAATACTACAGTGTAACGGATAAACACGAACATGGTGCTGGAAAGTAACCATTTGTCCCATCCCTACTTAATTTATATGTTAACATGCTTAACTTAATCATAAATCTTACTAGCACTACACCCCAGCAGTCGGTTAACTAGACACTTTGGACATTTTCTGGGTACGTTTTGTAGTCGTACAGGCTTGTATTTCTTTCGTAACCGGTACTTCTTTTATTCGGAAATAGAATCGGCATCTTATATAATGGAAATTAATTTTGTAACCAAGTCCTGAGCATCTTAAGTTGAGCAACCTAGTCCATGAGGAACAGTAATTAAATATAAACTATCAAGGCATTCTTGAAATATTTCACCCAATAATACTCGTAGTACACTAAAAATGTCATCACAACTTCCTCTACGTGAGAAAATTATCAGTAACAATTCACTTTATGGGTAAATGAGATAGTTTGATATGTTCTTATAGACTTAGGGCTGAAAATAGTCTGCCTTTGACCTCTTGAATTGCTTTGCAGAGTCGACTCACGCTGCTCATTCGGTCACTTTGCTTACATGTTGAATTATATATCCACCGAAGTGATAAATTACTCATGTTTTAATTGCTGAAAGAAGCTATTGGTTCATGTTACCAACTGAATAATGGTGGCCGATTCTTTACTGGCACTAATTATTTTGGCATTTTGAAGAATGGAGTGGGATTTTTAGACTGAAAGAAGAGCCATTTTTCATTCTGCTGTTTATGGTAACCTGACTTGAAACCAGGGCCATAGCAAGTTGTAGGCATATTCACATGCGGTAGTAATTTAAAAAAAAATTGGCGAAGTAGGCCTACACGTCCCACTTCTCAAATACTTATTCTTTTTCACTATTCAGTTCACAAAAAGTGAATCCCACATATATCGCCCATTTGCGACAACCAAAATAGATCTGAAAATGTTTACATACATCCGCTGTAAGCCGACAAAACGTGCGCCAACTTGGTTCTATATCGTTAGCAGCGCTTCAGGTGGCGGAGAACATTCATGCCGTTCATGCATTCAGAGGGAGTCGCCACACTAGTAATTTCCATCGTCGGCAACGTGTGACAATGGGAAATATGAGTTCAGGATGGAATGGTAAGACCATCGGTTCCCTCAGGGGTTATCCTCGGACCGCTGTTACCCAAATGAATTACATATCAAAAGCTTTTAAATTCTGCAAACTACAAGTGGACGCGGATGGTGTACAGATTTTCTACGATTCAAACCCAAGTGATACAGATGCTGCAATATAATTAAAATAAATTCGTACCTACAACTGAATAGTTACTATGCAAATGAAAACAGATTATTAATAAACCTGACTAAAAATAAGATAATATTCCCATACATTGATTAGTTATGATACGCTGGCGGACAAAAAAAGTTGATCACTTTGTTAAAACGAAATCGTAATTGTTTAACACCTATTACAGTATTAGAGGGAATTGTTCCATTAATTACATTAATGATTACATTAAGGCAGTTTCTAATGTGTATTCTGCAGTTTTGGAAAAGAATATGTTATTTAGAGATTACAAATTAACTTAAGGGGCTGCTTTGCACCACTAAGTGCTTGACATTCAATTTTATTGCATCGACTCCAATAACACCTTTTTAAGTTTTACGATACTGGGGCGGGAAGCTATTGATGGATTATCCATGTGTGACGCAATATCTGTTACAAAGGAACATTTTCCTTCAGTTTCTCTTTCACATTTGACAAGTTAGGATGCCTCTTAGCCGAGAAGACGTTGCAAGAGCAGTGGCGTCGGTGGATGATGGTCGCAACATTCGGTATGCAACAAATGCTATCGGTGCGTCATATGGAAGCATCCAGTGTCTTCTAAGACGATTTCGTGAACTCAGTGCCTACCCCACAGACGATTTGAATCAGACCGTCAGATGTCTACATCTGGTAGGGACGATAGGTTTCTGGACATCCAAGTCTTGAGCGAACGCCAAACTACCGCCGTCCATGCCAGAAATCGACTCGAGGCAGTAAAAATGTCACTGTATGCTGCTGTGACTGCGAGGGCTGTCAGGCGAAGACTTCGAGAAGCCAATTTGACCTCAAGAAGACCTGCAACTGGTCCACTGCTTACTCCCCAAGCACAGAGCAATTCAATTACGATTTGCGCATCAACATCGGAATTGAGCTGTGGAGCAGTGGTCAATGGTTCTGTTCACAGATGAATCACGATTATGCTTCCGGTCACGTAATGGTGTAGAGTAAGGGTGGTGAAGGCGTGGGGAGTGATATTCACATTGCAACATCTGCTAGAGGTCACCATTGGAAGGTGGTTCCATCATGGTATGGGCCGGTATCGGCTTTGAGGCCCGGGCGGAAATTCTTGTCATCGGTGGAGGTGCTCTGAATGCACACCGTTACATCGAAGAGATGTTTGCAGAGCATGCAATTCCCTATGCTATCGTAGTTTGTGGAAGTTTCGTCCTGGTGCACGATAATGCACGCCCCCATGCCTCTGGCTGCCTGACGAAGTATCTACGCGACGTCAGAATACGAACCCTCGACTGGCCAGGTTGCGGTCGAGACCTCAATCCCACAGAACACCTCTGGGATATGCTAGGCCGAAATGTCCGCCGGCACAACGTGGTTACCCTCAACGACATGCGGGCAATACTACTGGAAAAGTAGTTTCCCCTAGGAAACGACCCAGGACCTTCTGGCTGGCATGCTACGAAGGATGGAGGCCATAGTAATCGCCAGGTGTGGTAACACCCGATACTAAGGCAAGATAAGTGTAGAGTGTCATCAAGGAAACTTCCAATGGTATGTTCGTAACGTTGCTCATTGTAATGCAATGTTAATTAAAGGCATTTTCATATTTTTTGGATAAAACCAAACCAAACCCCATGGCGCGACAGCCCCGAAAGACCATGGCCTACCAAGCGACCGCTGCTCAGCTCGAAGACCTACAGATTATGAGGTGTTGTGTGGTCAGCACGATGGATCCTCTCGGCCGTTATTCTTGGCTTTCTAGACCGGGGTGGCTATCTCACCGTCAGATAACTCCTCAATTTTAATCACGTAGGCTGAGTGGATCTCGAACCAGCCCTCAGATGCAGGTATCAGTCCCTGACGCGGCCTGCGTGTAAGAGGCAGGCACGCTATCCCTACACCGCGGGGCCGGCAAAAAGGGCATTGAGCCAACGGCACGTGGTGTTCCCAAGGGGTCACCCATCCAAGTACTGACCACGCCTATTGTTGCTTAACTGCGGTGATCGGACGAGAACCGGTGTTTTCAACATGGCAAGCCGTTGGCAAAAATGTAGCTACGGTGGGACTCGAACGCACGTCGTCGCGGTTCGCAGACGAGTACGGTGACGTCTCGGCCACCAGTCTGCTTAAATTTTTGGATAAACTAAGGAAACAGAACTTCGATAATCAGTATGAAGTATGCGGAGCACTGGTTAACTTCATTTTATGTGAATATGTTGTAGGAATGAAGGAAAAGTGAGGTTTTATTGTTTTCTCTTAAATTAAAGTGATCCACTTTTTTTTTCCGTTCGCCATTGTTCAAAGGGAGCTGACGGAATTCTAGACCTAATTTATTATATAGGGTTATGCCTAACATCAGATGGCATTTTTTAGTTCTCTTTAACCTTCACCACGGCATTTCATTATAAGATGTCCTGGTACCATAGGTATGTATGGTATTCGGACATCCTGGCAAATCATTAGTGGGTTACTCTTAATATACCGGGTCTTACTCTTCATATACCGGGTGATTCACCAGCCCCTTATTTTTTCGGAGGTAGGGGAGCCGACTAACGCGTATATCATAGTCATTCGAGAAATATTAGTACCTGTTCTTTTATGGCCTTAGTACAACTATACCGTTTAGATAATGGACGTTTAATTAATTGGACAGGAAGTGTCTTTAAGGACTACTACATGCTGGCTATGCAGCATGGCTCGTGGTAGGTAAGGTGGCTATATCACACATCACTGCTGTTATAGTCTGGTAGTAGGTTCGATTCTCAGGCTGGTACATTTTTTATTTCGATTAATGCCGTTTACAGTGACTGTAATATGGCCACATGTCATTCTGTTCCAAAGAGTGAATTTTTATTTCGTCCTGAAAAGGACCGTTTTTATCCGATGTTACATAGCTATGACATGATGGTCTGTAGGTAGGAAGTAGAGTACCCTGCATATTCAGTGTAACAAGTGTTCAAAATATTCACCACCTTACTTTATACAGATTTCAGCATGACGTTTTAAAGACATTCTTGCACATTGTAACATGTCAGGTGTAACAGCTTGGCATCCCTCGGTGATAAGTTGCCGAAGGTGACCAGGATCTTCAGGCTCTTGTGCATACTCTACCTGCTTTAAGTGACCCCCACAGGAAGACGTCAAGTGGCATTAGATTGGGTGACTTGGTGGGCCAGTGGACGTGTCCTCCCCTTCCTATCATTTATTTGGATATGAACCATGAAGATGGATCCGGACGACTACTGATCCGTGAGGTGGAGCCCCATCCTTTGAAACCACATTCATAATCGCTCGCGCAGTGACACGTCCTCAAGAACTGTGGGAATTCATTTTGAAGAAAATGAAGGTAGCATGCTCACGTTAGATGTCCTTCGAGAAATATGGTCTGATGAGATCCCACACCAGACATTTACTCTCAACTGCACTTGAAATGGACCCTGTCTTACCCAATGGGGATTCTCCTCACTCCAGTAGTGCATTATGTGCCGATTCACGATGCCATTGTTGTGAAATCGTGATTCGTCTGAAAACAGGACTATTGACAAAAAGGCTGCATTATTGGTCACCATGCGTAATGCCCATTGACGAAATGTTACTCTAGCATCAAAATCACGTCCGTGGATCTGCTGGTGTAACTGCAGATGGTATGGGTGAAATTTATTGTTATGCAGTATATGCATGACTGATAACTGGCTGATGTTGGTCTGTTTTGCAAGTGTTCGAGTACTAATATGAGGGTTATTATGGACAGCGTCCATAACAGCCTCTTTATTTGGGCCAGACATTATAGGAGCGTATCTAGTGGATGTTACCCTTCCAAGCGTCCCAGTTGACCGCAATCTTCGTTCAAGGTTTCGGAACGTATATGTAGTCGGAAGTCTTCTGTCAGGAAAATGCTCGTGTTAGAGGCGTTGCGACTGGACTGCGTTCTGCCATGTTTCCACCAAAATGAGCAACATATCAACATACTTGCCACTGGAATATATCATGAGTTAATTAATACGTGTTGTGATGTGATCTGGTTAGTGTGCATAAACATTGTGTGTTCGTCAAAATAGAGCAATATTTCCCGGTCAAAAAATAATAAATTAAAAACATGCATAAGGTTGAAATCGAACCACTGTATTACCGGTATTCAGACACCCTGTATCACCTTACCTGAACCGACTCAGCCACAAATAAAACATGCAAGACGCTCCCAACAAAATATTGCATACGAATGTCCGTTTGACATCGAAAGTTAATATCTATGTCAAAGTCTTCAATAATGCTTTACAGTGTTCATTTAACTTTTAACCATTAGAGCACATGGTATACATATTAATTCGTCTGTACTTTCTCCAAAAATTAGCAACAACTAAACGTATTCATCATAGGAATACATCGTGAGGAAATGAATATGTGCTGTGATGTGACCTCGTAGATGTGGATTATTATTTTTGTGTGTTGGACTCGGGAGGTTGTGGATTCGAATCCCTTGCTGGCCGTCCTGAAAATGGTTTTCCTCGGTTTCCCATTTCCACCACCAGGAAAATGCCAGGACGGTACCTAAGTAAAATACCTAGACAGGGTTTCTTCCCATTCCTTCCTCCACCCATCCTTAAGGGAAAGACACTAAATCAGAGCGCATCCCTTAAAACCAATAGGAAAAAGAAAGATGATCATTGTATCGCTGCAGAAATGGAGCACCTCTGTCGTTCAAAAAACCAGTCTCGTGCTGGATTTGAACCAATGTGCTGCCGATACATACCTTGTGCTCCAGCCCTTAACCAATTCGACCACCAAGTCAACATGCATGAAATTTTCTAGAGGTTTAGTACTTGAGTATGGCCGTTCCACCTCGAAAGTTAATATCCATGTCAAAGTGTTCAGCGATGTTTTATAGTGCACACTTAACTTCTTTACATTCCAGAAAACGTGGCATAACCTATTAATTTGATCGTATTATGGATACCTGTTTTATTTCAAGGCGCAATAAATCACGTTTGCAGAATGGTCCTTAGTATTTGGCGTGGAATTGTGCATAGTAGTTTTTCCTTTGCTACGTCCACACAGCGGAGAGTCTTATAGCCCATAAGGAGAAATTTCAAGTTATTTGGTGTATGATATACATATTTTAAATTAAATTTTCAGGAATGCCATAACATGCTAATCAAGTAGAATAGTGCTACTGGAGTAAGAGAATCAGCCGTCTAGGAAATGTCCTAGTCCGTTGCCCAGGACACACCCGGTTGTATGACAGTATCGCACGTAAATACACCCTTCGGGGAAGTTTCTCTCTTGTCCCGCAGACAGACAGACAGACAGACAGACAGACAGACAGACAGACAGACAGACAGACAGACAGACAGACAGACAAACTGTTGTCCCTTGCAGGAATAGCCCCTCCTGAGATCAGAGACGAAGTAGCTGCAAATGTGGAGAGGTTAAGGGCTTCTACCAGCTCAGCCCACCCCCTACATGGACACAAACTACCACCAACTCGATTGAAGCCCAGGAACAGTTTTATGCACTCCTCATCCCCCACCAGTGCAGAAGCAAAGAAGACCAGACATCTACTCTGGAATCAGAAGATCCCTTTTCATCCAGAACGCTTAAAATTGGAGGAAAAGCTTCCCCCTGGTCATAAACCTGGACTACATAGAAGGCACTGAACAGACTAAGAGCAGGCGTTTGAAGATCCAAGGACAATATGAAGAAATGGGGCCTCCTGAAGGGGGATCAGACCCTATGTGAATCTGCCGTAGAACAAACGACAAAGCATCTTATTAATTGCCCTGTATGCCCTGTTAACTGCTCAGAACTTGATTTAGCACAGGCCAGTATCAGTGCTGTTAATGTGGCCAAATTCTGGGCTGATATTTTGTAAGTAACTGTATAAATGAAAATCCACAGGCTGCTTCCAGTCATTCGACTGGGTCAGGAATGGAATGAATGAAGCCCCCATCTAGCGACGAGGATAGGAATTGTGCTGGCTGCTGAAGCCTGTCGCACTCCTCTGGGGCGATGATTAATGAATGATAGATGAAATGAAATTATATTTGATAGTGTTGCTGGAATTAAATATGACAGGGAAAACCGGAGTACCCGGAGAGAAACCTGTCCCGCCTCCACTTTGTCCAGCACAAATCTCACATGGAGTGACCGGGATTTGAACCATGGAACCCAGCGGTGAGAGGCCGGCGTGCTGCCGCCTGAGTCACGGAGGCTCTTGTAAATAATCAAATCAAAATCTCTTTATTTGCAAATGAGGTGTCTACCTCGGTGGCAAATGGTACACTAAAATGCATTATTGTCAAGCACTAAATATTAAATTAACAAGAGAAGAAAATTTTCCTATAATACAATGTTATACAATTTACGCTAACAATGTTTTCTATTAAACACACAGCTCATCCTTAATAAATTTATATTGTTTACAAAATTCTACTTATATCTCCTGTACTACTTACAAATATAGTCAACTGATATACAGTATGTGGAATTACTTCAAATGATACTATACAACTGGTATAAGATTAATATTTACATTGCATTTATTTATTTACTATTTTTTTTTTTTTTACCCCTTCTGGATCCTAAGTAACAAAACGACCTGCTGCGTCTTAACCAGAGCCCCTTTTGCCACCACTTTTCAGAGTTCCTGAAGGGCCTTCACAGCTATCGTAGCGGTCCCAGGGCCCTCGAAGTCCCCACTGTACTTCACCCCTACAGGCAGTCCCCTACTTTGGCTGTCCAAACTCCTTAGACCAGGGGATGGAATTAATTTATTCACACACATTTTTTTATTTACAATAACCTGCACTGGTCGAATGCCCTCTAACACTTCATTTATTTTCTCTGTTGCTGTTTATTCTCTTCTTGAATATCTGTACAGATTTTGGAAAAGGATCAAACACTACCCCTGGTAAACTGTTCCACTCCTTCACACCCTTCCCAATGAATGAAAATTTACCCCAATCGCTTCTGCTAAAATTCCTTCTAATTTTATATTTGTGGTCAGTCCTGCAGATATAATTATTTTCCAACTGAAGCCTCTCACGGATATCTCCCCATGCTTCTTCTCCTGTATAGGCTCTATATAATCTTATAAGTCTAGTTTTCTTCCTTCTCTTACTTAAAGTTTCCCACCCAAGTTCCTTTAACATTTCTGATACACTACTCTTTCTCCTGAAATCCTCTGTTACAAATCTTGCTGCTTTCCTCTGCACACTATCTATTTCTTTTATTAGGTGTTCTTGGTGAGGATCCCAAACACTGTTTGCATATTCCAATAATGGATGAACCATACTCAAGTAACTTTTTTCTTTTAATTCTTTGTTGCACCCTTTAAGTAGCCTCATTATCACATGTAACGATCTGTATGCTTTCCCAACAATGTCATCAATATGACCCTTCCTGTGCAAATTACTTTCAAATATCACACCTAAGTATTTGCACTTGCCATCTTTTGGGATAACTACCTCATCCAAAGTATATTCAAATTCAGTTTTAAAGCTCCTGTTTGTGAAAGTTGTAACAGTTGATTTGCCTCCATTAACCTTCATATTGTTTTCTTCAACCCATTGTTGGATACTTTCAAGGTCCCTTTGTAATTCTGAACAATCCTCAATGTTGTTTATTTCCCTATAAACAATTATGTCATCTGCATACAATCTCATTTTTGATGTTATATTGTTCCCTAAATCATTTGCGTATATTAAGAAAAGTAACGGACCGATTATACTACCTTGTGCAATTCCCTTCCAAACTTTCTCTTCCTGAGATACATTATTTCCTACTTTGACTTTCTGAACCCTTGAATTTAGAAATGTTTTTATCCAACTTGTAACCCTTACGTCCAATCCTATTCCCTCCAATTCCTTAAATAATATTCCATGTTCCACTCTATCAAAGGCTTTGGAAAGATCTATGGCTATGCAATCTAACTGACCTCCTGAATCCAATTGATCTGATATGTCCTGCTGAAATCCCACCAGTTGTGCCTCACAAGAAAATTTCTTTCTAAATCCATACTGGCTCCTCATGAACCAATTTTTATCATCACATATCCCTCTGATGTACTTTGATATTAATCTCTCCAGTATTTTACAAACTATACTGGTCAGGCTGATTGGTCTGTAGTTCTCTGGTTTCCTTTTATCACCCTTTCCTTTATAAATTGGTATTATTATAGATTCCTTCCATTCCTTTGGTATTACACTATTATTTATGACATAGTCAAAGAGAAATTTTAAATAAGGCACTATGTACCACCCCATTGTCTTTAATACCTCCCCAGTAATTTGATCACTTCCTGCTGCTTTTCCTTGCTGAAGCAGTTGGATTTCTCTGAAAATATCTTCATTTGTGAATGAGAAGCTTCTTGTTTCCCTCTGTCTCTCTCCCTCTCTATCTTCTGTTTCGGTTTCCAACTCTTGACAATCATCTACTGAATCTCTAAATTCCCTACTAAATAGGTTTGCTTTCTCAGTATCTGTTAAATAGTGTTCACCCCCTTCTCCCACCATTGTAGGAATTTGGATTCCTTTTCCTTTTTGATTCCTGATATATGAATACAGCTTTTTCCATTTCCCTTTGTGGTCATTACCCTCTTGAAGTATGCCATTCATATAATTCTCTTTTGTTTCCTTTTTCACTCTATTCAGTTCCCTCATTAGCTGTTTTCTAGTTTCTCTATTCTCCCTACCCTCTTTGATTTTCCTGTTTACTATTCTACATTTTCTTTTTAATTTTCTTATTTCCCTTGTATAATAAACAGGGTCTGAGGTCATTTTACCCTTCTTAACAGGTACAAATCTCTTCTCTCCTTCCAAATGATTCCTTTAAATTTAGCCCAAAGTGTATCCACGTTACTCCCTTCACTTATCCAACTGAATTGTGATTTAAGGTAAGTCCCAAATTCATCAACTTTAGTTTTTCTGTACAATTTCTTGTCTTGTGTAACCCTCTTATTAAGCCTTTTTGGTACGAGTCCTACATCCATTATTACAGCCTTATGGTCTCCTATTCCTTCAATTACCTCAGTTTTATCAACAATTTCCCATGGTTTAACCAAGAATACATCTAGTAAGTTATTGAGACGAGTTGGTTCTTGTACTACTTGTGTAAATCCTCCCTCCCAAATTTACTTATTTGCCAGTTTCTGTTCGTGGGCTTCACTTGCAGCTCCATTCCATTCAACTTCAGGCAAATTTAGATCTCCCCCAATTATTACCATATCATTATTATTGTTTTTATGAGTATAATCTATTATTTTCTCAAAGATTTCCATGTCTCTTTCCTCTCTTCCAGGCCTCTATGTTCCTATAATTCCCACTTCCTTCATATTATCACAAACTAATTTTTCCCCCTGATATTTCATCCCTTTCATCGGTAAACCATTCATGTGAACAGTAATTTTGCTTCACCAGAATAAACATCCCCCCTCCCTTTTTATCTCCTTGGTCTCTACGATAGACTGTGTACCCTTCTGGAAATACTTCTCTATTACCCACCCCTTCTTTCAACCGCGATTCCACTCCTATCACCACATCAGTCTCATAAAATTCCATCAATGTACCGAATTTTAATTTTTTATTTACTACGCTTTGACAGTTTACCAAGAGCAATCTCAGACCCCCTTCCTCCCTAAAACTTGACTGTTGCAATTGGGTAACTTGAAATTCCTTACTATCCTGAGTTTCTTTTTCTAGTTGACTGAGCCAGCTTGAAGTACAGCTGGCTCTTTCTACTAGTTTTCCTGGTCAGTATTATAACTCAAGGGAGTTGCCTGTTTTACAGTATATATCTTAAGATTATTAAAATCTAGAACAATATTTGCTATCTTTCGTTTACCTGAATTGTTTAGATGGAGGCCATGTTTTGTATAACAGTATCTCTCAAAACTGCTGCATTCAATAACCTGAGTATTCCGAAAATGTTTACAAATTTTAACAATATCTGTATTGACCTTGTCCACTTCAATGTTCACACACGAGTCTCTACTCAAGTCATGCCTGTGGGGCACGTTCACTACAAAGACGTTAGTGTGGGTCAGCTTCCCTAGTGTATGTTTAAGTTGTGATCTTACATTCTTGGCGTCGTCGTGAGCTACGTCGTTCGTCCCACCGATGATAAGCACTGCATCGCCGCTCCCGAAGTTCCTAGTTGCTGCTTCTACGTTTTCCAGAACACTGCTGATGGAAGCTCCTGGATATATTTCTCCGGTTGCTGCTATATTCTCGTCGTTAATCACTCCCGCAATTCCCCTTCCTTGGCTATCACCAAACACAGCTACCTTCGCTGATTTAGGCCTAACTGGGTATTGAATCTGAATTCTAGGCCTAAATCTTAAACTCGGCACGGCAACGGCAGCGGATCGCGATGATTTGGTTTCACGCGCTATCACTTTCTTCCAGAATTAAATTATTTAGGGCAGAAATCCTATTTCTGGTGTTTATTTCCGGAAATTCAGTTGTGGATTTCTTCTTAGCCGGCCATCCACGAACTACTTGACACCACGTGCTCGAGTTTGTTACTTGTACTGGTATATCACTCGAAGAATGGTCAGTCCCAAATTCTAGCGATCGCAGTCTTTCTTTTAATTCTTGATTTTCAACTTTCAGAGTCTCATTGTCCTTTTTTAGAATGTTTATCATTTCTAATGCACTTTTATATTCCTCATCGACTGTTTTCGGTGCTTCGTCAACGCCGTCCCCAACAACAACATTCCGAACACACTGCTCACAAATCCAGTCGACATTTTCATTAGTTTTTACGTCTCTAGGGCAATTTCCGCACTTATAATGCCACCATCGATCACATGAATCACACAACATTCCATTATTCACTAATCTTCGACATTTTCCGCACTTTTCGTCACATTTTACGGTTAATTTACTCGGAGAATAAAACACTACGTCGTCATTACCGGGCACCATTTTGAAAAAAAACCTGTATAATTTTATGTAAATGTAGTAATTTCATGTATTTCATTTTGTAATATGCATCTATATTGTGCTACTGACACGAATAAATAAAATAAATAATCAAGTACAATATCACGTGGTAGACAATCGAAGGTCGTACTACTGAAAGGTCACATATGGAAACCTTAACATAATTTTCTTCCTCAAAATTACTCGTTATATAAATTAACATCATCATCATCTAATGTTTTTATTATTGATTTTTGTGGTATAAAGCTATACCGGTACTGAGATTTGAACAAAAGTTTACTGGACACAAAGTATTCATTTTTTTTTTTTTAATTTTTTTTTTTTTAATAGAGAATCTGAACAACAAAGACTAAATGATAGCTGCTACATTCTGAACTATCACCTATTTTGTACACTGGAACTACGCTAGTAATTTTAGCTACTCTGGAATGTAACCAGTTTGGTCTTTGTTGGAGGAATAGAGACAGAACTAATGACTGATTTTAAAATGTTGTTGATAAAACAGTAGTGAGCCTTGCTGTTTAAAGGTTTCGTATTATTAACAACTCCTTCCACTTCTTCACAATTGACCATTTTCCATTTAAAATGTAAGTTACATGTGGTCTGTTTGAAATAAAGCTTGTCAGTGTTTCAATAGCCATACTACTTGATTGTTGAAATTTAGTACAGACTTCTTCAGTGGAATGGATGAAGCAAATATTAAACAAATTAGGGTCATTTATAGCCACAGGTTTTGCATCAGAAGATGTGACACCCTTAATTACTGTCCGAGCTGCTTTATACAAATTCTTAGAATTTGTGCGTCAAATTAATATTTGCAGAAATTTTACCTTCTCTAAGTGCACTTTATATTTGTACAATATGCAAACACATGCTTTTTTGGTATTTAACATGTTCTGGTATTTATGTGCTGTATAGAGTAGTATAATCTCTCTTTTTAAAACTTCATGCTCAGTCGTGTACCATCTTACCTGATGTTTGTTTTTCTGATGATCAGTATATTTCTTAGTCCATACACGGGGGCAGTAATTCTGTACTTAAACACTTCAATAATGACTGAAAAACATTCTAGAGCTGAATATTGTTCCTTAGCTGAGTTTTCTGAAAATGCACACACTAAATAACTTTTATAGTAACTCTATATTCTGTTGTGTACTTCTAATATTGATTAAAACCAGTGAGTTTGGATTTTTAAATTTTTTTATTTTATACCAGGTTGAAGTTAATTAAATATTATCCCAACATCATGATCAGATTACAAACAATGCAACTTTCTCTATAAGAAAATCTTAAGATCTATATTGAAGTTTCCAGATTACTACTTTTATTTTAGGTCTAGATCTTAATAATATGTGATCAAGTAATGCTTCCATATTTTCAAGAAAGATATTTATATTGCCGGAAGGAGAATGATAAAAGGCTAACAGGACTAGGTTAAAGTCAGCAAGCAAAAGTAACCTACTGGTTCAGAATGAGATTCACCAGAAACCTGACAAACATCAATAACTTCATATACCAAGTCAAAGGATAGAAATACCGCACACCCTCCAGCCTGATTGGTTGGACAAAATCTGTCAGCTAGAATAAAACCATTAAGGTGAATAAATTCCACCTCTCTGATCCAACCAATGTTCATTAATGCATGCTATATCCAAATTATAATCCCTTAAGAATGCATTCATTTCTAGAGTTTTATTTGTTATGCTAGAGTTTTATTTGTTAAGCTACAGATATTGAGATGAAGAATGCTTAAATTTATGGTTCCTTCACTGTGATTAAATTTGTTTCCCATACCTCTACTGAATTCCTCATATTTAATTTTGTTTAAATTACTGTTGTTATAATTGGTAGTAATTATTATTATTATTATTATTATTATTATTATTATTATTATTATTATTATTATTATTATTATTATTATTATTATTATTACCATTGCCATTACCTTCATTATTGCTACCACTTCAATTATCATCATCTTGACTTAACATCATTACACTGAGGAATATCTACTGGTGCACTTACTATGCAAGCTGTCTCAGCATTTGGGGTTGTGTTTGACTTCACATGACCACCGCAGTCCTTGCTTTCTAGTTTCCCATTCGGAGACTGCCTGCTACTCTGTTAAACAAGCTGCTGAAATCTGAAGATCCTCTTCTGTTGAAATGCAGGCCATCTCTTACCATATCCCTATATCCTATCCGTGAATTAGTAAGACAGACTTGCTATTCAGTCCAGTACCAGTCAAGGTACTAATTAATCGCATTACTGTATCTGTAGTTAACATGATGTCTGTATATCGCTCCACTTATGCACACCTTTACACCTACGAATTTAAACTTCACTTTCCCTACAAACTGTTTAATCTCTTCCATTATGTGTGATGGTGTTGGAGAATTGTTAATATTAATCGTACCCGCATGAATTACAATATCTGGTTCTTCTTTCACATCATCAAATTTCCGAGTAAGTTGACTAACCTGGAAATCTTCGTATTCCTACTCACATTACTGACCATAGTATTTCCTAGAATAGCAACACAACTATTCTGTTGTACCCCCTTTAGTTTTACTCTGTTTATTAGGAATCTCTCCCATGCATTCAACTATCGTGCAATATCTTCTTCCGAATTAGAAAGATATTCAAAACGATTTGCTGTTGTATGGGCGATGCGTAACTTAAGTTGCATATTTTCATTGGGGCTGTATTCACTTTTGGTGCTTGCCAAACTGTCCTGTATCGATCTTTCTTCTCTTCTCGATTCTGAAGATAATGAGTTTCTTCGTGTACTCTTTGTATATTTCTTTTTAATATTCTAATAATTTCCTCCTTATTAGTGAGCTCCGACGTGATTTGGTGAACTATAGTATCCATATGCTTAGCAGCAACTTCATCGAAGGTCATGTGTCCATCATGTTTTTGTTTTCATGTGTTCATCACCTTTTCGTCCATGTAATTACGACGTTCTCATTATTTTTCTTGACACTGCATGCAGAACACATTCCTGCATCACTGTCTTACCTCTTTACAAGCCACAAGCCTTACTTTACACTTTTCTCCAGTTACTGCTACACAGTCAACTTCATGGTCTGCCATCTTCTCACCAAGTAATGCTCTAGAAGGAGTAAACATTAAAATATCAATCGAACACAGACAGTATATACAACCATCAGCTGGCCAGTACACACTTATGAGAGTGCGGTTCTTAAAAGTGATGATAGCTGACAAGAGAGATTATGTTAGCATTGTTTATGTTTTCACATGTTTTGTTTAAAGTAACAATGGCTATCATGTTAACAGATGTGTGTTTTTTTCTTTTCAGGTCGAGTTTCATGGACATTACCGCTAAGTTGGTTGACCTTGACCGCACAATCAGAATAGCATGCTTGTAGAAACCGAACCGTTGACTATGAGAGCAATCACAGAACAGCTCTACATAACCATTATAAATCCTGCTCGACATACGTGAGAAAGCGACGTTCCTTGCAGGTACATTTTCTTTCACCCATGTATTCTGTTTGCATCTGTGCCATTAGCTCAAGATTATGTATTGATATCTTGTATGGTAGCAGCGCTAATGAGTCATACAAATAATTACACACTAGGGACCTGAAAAAATCACATTTGTGATAAATGTGAATTTTTGAATCTTGTACTGAATCCATGCCTACATTAATTCTAATGTAGAAAAAAATCATTTTGATGCATAAATAGAAATGCGGCAAAATGCGAATTGTGACCCAAAATGCAAAATTAGTATGAATATGTGATTTTGCTGCGAATTCTGCGAAAATGTGCTATTTTATTGGCAAAAACAACATATTTTGGCAAAATCTTCAGAAATACTCAAATTTTTTGACCGTTTCGATCTATGAAGAAAAGTAGCTGATCGATTGCTGCTATCTGACTTTATGCGATATTTACAATGGGAATAGCAAGGGGAATAAGATCTGTATCGATTATTATCGAAATGTAAATCGAGTGTCACAGAAATAAGGAGACAAGAATAAGAATAAAAATATTAATTTACCATTGATCATTTACATGAAATAGGTTTTGTCATCCAATACTACAGGGATTGGAATAACTTACCAAGGGAGATGTTCAATAAATTTCCAATTTCTTTGAAATCATTTAGGAAAAGGCTAGGAAAGCAACAGATAGGGAATCTGCCACCTGGGCAACTGCCCTAAATGCAGATCAGTATTGATTGATTGATTGATTGATTGATTGATTGATAAAAGTCAGTATTAACAGTTTTCATTTCTATAGATTTATAACTGTTAATATTTTAAGCCTGATAAAATGGCGACGACAGTACTCAGAAGAACCAGCTTTACACATTACACGAACAAGCTTCTTCTGTACTAGCAATACATTATGGACATAAGATGAATGTCCCCACAATAGCAGCCCATATGAAATGTGCCATTCTCAGATAGTCTGCTGTTACTAATTCCCTCAGTTTCCACATAAGATATGAGACCCGTGATACCATTTTACAGATAGGATTGACATGTACTTCCCAGCTTAATTTGGTATCAATATGAATACCCAGTAGCTTGTCTGACTGAATTTCTGTATTATTGGACAATCCTAACAGAATATGTTGGGTTTTATTCTCATAGAGTAGTTTATTAGATGAAAACCATTTCACTGCAGTCCTAAGAGCTTCTTGTGGCATCTCTTGGAGATTTAATACGTCCTGATGCATGTTGATTAGTGTTGTGTCATCTGCATATGCTACAACTGATTGTGACATAACATTTTGTTGTAGGTCATTAACAGCAATATTGAAGAGAAATGGGCCAAGTACAGATCCTTGTGGAATGCCTGTAATAACATCTTTCAATGTGGAATGTCTATTTCTAATTGCAACAAACTGACATCTGTTACTTAAATACATCTTAATTACATCCAAAGTGGGACTATTTATGCTATAATACTGAAGTTTTCTAAAAAAAATGTCATGATCTATACAGTCAAATACTTTACTCAAATCACATAAAACTAGAGAAACCCTTTTCCTATTTTCAAAGGCTGTTAAAGTTTGATTGACAATTTCCAGAACCACAGAGGTAGTACTTTTACCCTGTCGGAATCCATATTGATTACTAGACAACAGGGCATGATTTTCAAAGTAGTTACTAATTTGACTATAAATAACCGATTCAATTATTTTAGATAATATGGGAACAATTGAGAATGCACGGTAATTTTGAGGAAGATGTTTGTCACCACTTTTGAAGACCGGAGTAACTTTTGAAATTTTAAGCATATTCAGGAAAAACCCAATCTTTCAACATTTATTGATACTAAATGCTAGTGGTTCACAAATCAAATGTATTGTTTGTTTAATAATGTAATTGTACAGCCAATAACAGTCCATACTTCTAGAATTAGATAATTTTGAGACTGTTTTTATGATTTCATTTGACGTAATGTCAACCCATTGGAAAGTATGTCCTAATTGATGTGGACCAGGCCCAATGATAGCAGATGTACCTGTTGGTTAACTTTATCACCTATTTCTTTCACTGTGTTCAAAAAGTAATCATTCATAGTATCTGGATTCAGTAATATATCATGTGTATAATTAGGAGTATTCTCTTGCGCTATAATATCCCAAGCTGCCTTGCATTTGTTGGATGCATTTTCAATGTATGTTTCACACACCGATTTTTTTTTTCATGTGCAAGTTTAGTTCTGTAGAACTTTTTACACCTGAGATATACTTCATATGCATCTTTCTGCACACTCCCTTGCACCCAAGAATTTTTATAACCTCTATGCAGAATCAACATCCTTTCCCTTATTTGGGTCAGTTCATTAGAATACCAGTTAAGTTTTTTATTCCTATCTGTGCACACATTATTGACCTTTACCATGGGGGAGCAAGAATGCCACAATTCAACATAAGTTTTAAAGAAAGTTTCAATAGCAATTTCAGCCTTTGCTTTGACAGTTTGATTTTTGTATAAAAAATTCCAGTTTACTTTCTTCAATCTTTCCCTGAATAAGTTAATATAACAATCTTTCTGTGTTCTTATCCATGATATGTCAGGCTTCCTATTTGTTCTTCTGTCTGTGTAAGACAAATTCTTCTGGCAAAAAGAAAGTACCAATGGTTCATGATCAGCTAAAGACCCTCCAACGAGCTTGACATCTTGAGAAATTGACAATAATGTTATCAATGCATGCATTATTGCATGTGGGTGTTTTGTTTGTACAGGTTATTAACGATCTTAAAAGGTTAAGAAATATTCCTGAAGACTGTTCGTCTAATTTTGCCATTTCTATATTAAAATCACCACAGACAACTACTTTAGTATTAAACTTTAACAATTTTCTCTTAACTATTTCAAAATTCTCAAGAAATACTTTCACACTGCCCTTTGGAGATCTATACAAAGTTACAATTATTAGATTCTGATGTATTATTTTAACACAACTAAACTCTCCGTCTAATTCTGCACAATTTAACATTAAGAATTTCATTCTTCAGGTTCCGTATTGAATCAAGATTCACAATAGAGAAATGGGAAAGTTAATATCCACCTTTTCAATACAATATATTACGTGAAGGTTTATATTCAATACTATTAATGTAATATTACTGTAGGAGTCACGATTAATGTGATATGTCTTTGTATAGTTGTCCTGGCTGATGATGACATCAAACATTGTCGAAACCGGTACCACATGTAAATAAACGTGATGTTTTAAATATAAACCTTCACGTAATATATTGTATTGAAAAGGTGGATATTAACTTTCCCATTTCTCTATTGTGAATCTTGATTCAATACGGAACCTGAAGAATGAAATTCGTAATGTTAAATAGTGTAGCCAACCAGGCAAAAAGAAAAGCTCATTATTATATGAACTTAAGAATCAAAATAGGAAATTAATCAAAGATATAGATTTTATTAAGAAATGCATTTTCCACGATCTGACTCCTAACTTTTTAAAGAACAACAACAAGAAACACGTTTTACCCCATCAGTATAAAGTCCACCAAAAACCTAACGATTTATGGCTTAGAAATGGATTAAAATTTCTACATAAGAAAAAAATCACTCTTAAACAACCGGTTATATGAAACCCACCTCGAAGTTGCCACGCTGTTATCAGACTCCCAATGGAATATCTTCCAGGAGAAAGTCTACAGTAAATTATCCATTTTGCTAGTTCAAAAACAGTCCACCCTAAACAACAAGTTCCAAGCCCTTCTTAACAAATCCTCCACAACCAACAAATTACCCAAGAACCCGATCAGCCCGAATACTGCTAGCCACTCTCCTACCGAATTCTATCCCCCATTCATTAATCTTTCTAATGCAACATTCGACGATGAAGAGATCGCTATTCTGTCTAAAGGCCCAAAACACAATTGGCCTAATTATAATCCATCAAATTTTGCTAAAAAACTAATAATAGAAACAGAAATGGCGATCAAAAAGATGCCTCACGACATAAAGGACGAGCTCAGACATGAAGCCAATAAACAAATTAAGAAAACCTTTATATCACCTACTCCGAACATAACCAAATCACAACTTGAAAACAGGAAAAAGATCATTCAACTCAAAAATAAAATAAAAAATACTCATACCATCGTTACGAAGGCAGATAAAGGAAATACTACTGTAATAATGGACCAAACAGAATACGTATCCAAAACAAATTTTTTTTTTCACAGATAGCACTTTTACAATAATCAATAAAGATCCAACTCAAGCTATCCAACGGCAGCTAAAACAGACTCTGAAAAATACATCCTTTCTCCTAACGGACAGCGAAAAAAGCAAACTTATAAACATGAACCCAGGATTACCTACCGTAAAAGCTCAGCCTAAAATACATAAAACTGACGTCCCCATACGGCCTATTGTAAACTATAGACCTAGTCCCCTGTATAAAACAGCACAATTCATTCAGCAATTCCTTAAAAAACATTACACTTTTCAGTCAAAAAAATCTGTAAAGAACACAATACAACTTATCAAACAGCCAGATGACTTTGCACTTCAACCATATCACTCTTTACACTCATTTGACATCACTAACATGTATACAAGTATCAAACCAGACAAACTCTTGCATATTATTCCTAAAAACTTACGCACCCACAGTCAACTTAGCCAACTCAAAATTTCTGACTTCATGTCTATTTTGAAGCTTTTAATCAGTAATAATTACTTCACATTTGATAAAACAATATACAAGCAGGACGGACTAGCCATGGGCTCACCTGCATCCGGCATCCTAGCAGAAATATACCTATATTTCTTAGAATACACAAAAATAGACAGTAACGTAACCTTTAACAACATACATCTCTGGTCTAGGTATGTCGATGACGTATTCATCATAATGGACCAACGTTCCATAGACGCAGTTACTACTTTAGCACACTTAAACACTATCGATGCAGACATTAAATTTACATTAGAGTCCGAAGTCAACAAGACCATTAATTTCCTAGATCTTACTATCACTAGGCTCCCCTCTTCCTTCAAATATAAAATTTACAGAAAACCTACGCATACTGCTACAACAATAAAACATGACTCCATTCACCCCCTTAATCATAAACGGGCAACTTACAATAGTCTAGTATATCGAGCCTTCAACATACCTATGTCCAAATCAGACCTCAATAAAGAATTAAATACCATACGCAAGATAGCATTCTATAACGGCTACAACAAGAGTTTTATAGAAAGTATAATTAGCACGTTCAAACATCGCTCAAAATCTAACCTTCTTAAAGAAACTACTAATCAAAAACTTTTGCAGCCTTCACCTTTAACAACAACATCCAGCCAATTACAAACATATTTAAGAAACAGAATATCAACATCTCTTTCAGAACCGATAATAGAAACCTAGACATTCTACACAATTCTAACTCAATACTTCCAACCCATTTGAAAAGTCAGGTGTATATAGATTTCATTGTAACAACTGCCTCAGTACTTATCTCAGACAAACCGGTAGATCATTCAAAATTAGATATACAGAACATGTAAACGCTATCAAATACCGAAGATTCTCTGCAGTAGGACAACATATAAATGACTACGAACACAAATTTCAAGGCTTAGACCAAGACATAGACATCATCGAAATAATAAACAAAGGCCCTGCACTTGATTTAACAGAACAATTCTATATATCACTTGACTAGTACTATAACCCTAATTATAATCTCAATGACCTCTCTGAAAAACCTACGATCTTGTTTGACACGTTCATTAAAATTTTAAATAAGCTAAAAATGCCCAAAAATCAATCAGTCTTCAAAACAATACATAACACGCTCAAGTATTACCCCTACCGCCCTCCGCGCCCACCTGATTATAGTTCCGCCTCTATCGCCCTCCCCCTCCCTCCAACTTAGAAACTCCGCCCTTCTCTGCACTCGTGCAGATCCGCATTTACCTTCAGTTAGTCCGTTGGTTCCTCTCTGACACATCTAATACTGGCTTGGCATCCGAGGTGAGTCTTCTATTCCTTTATTAATAATATACATTCCTGGGTTACATAATTCTAAATTCGCGGATTATATTTTCTTAGAGGTTCCGTCTTGGTTTAAGATCTTTCTCGAACAACCTATGTACTCGCAACTCAAAGCACAAGAATCTCTTCAATACCATCATAACAGAACTGCACTTAATCCAAAATGCTCTATCCACTAATATGATATAAACATACAAAATTAGAGTACAAAAACTTATACATAGAATCTACCAATGGACATCCTTATATGCCAACATCAACGTGCTCTGACATCCAATCTATTAAGTCCAAGCTCAAGCCATTTTCGAATACCTACTTTCTAGATTTTACTGTACGTACTTTTATGTAGAAACATTCATAACTAAGCATGTGTTTACTTCTTTTATAATGTTAAACATGGCTACAAAGCCTTCATAAACATAACCCTACTGTTCAACAGACAAAATATGTCACTAAAAGCTGATTATACTTCACTTTCATTACTTTCTCCTTTTTAACTAAAGGTGTACACCTTATAAAAAACAATCTTTTATCGCACTGACTGTCAGCTTATATATGCCTATGCTTTTTAATTATACTCATGTTTATATTCAATACTATTAATGTAATATTACTGTAGGAGTCACGATTAATGTGATGTGTCTTTGTATAGTTGTCCTGGCTGATGATGACATCAAACATTGTCGAAACCGGTACCATATGTAAATAAACATGATGTTTTAAATGTAAACCTTCACGTAATATATTGTATTGAAAAGGTGGATATTAACTTTCCCATTTTTCTATTGTAATTCTGCACAGTATTGTCCTAAGTCAACCTTAACAAATTTCAAACAGTCCCTGCACTCCCATTCTTCTTATTACTTCTACACATATTTGTCATAATATACCCACTGGGCACAAAGAATTCAACTTGATCTTCTATGAGCCAATGCTCTGACATGCATACCACATCAATTTTTTTCAGCTTTACAGAAATGTTCTAGTTCTAACACTTCATTTCTGACACATTGAATATTAACCTGCAGGATAGTCAGTAAACTATTATCAATTTCTGTTTCCTGGTCACTATCAGTATCTTGGATGTTCCACAATAGGCCTACTAGTAGATATTTTTGTTTCTACAGGTTCATTGATTTTAGTGATCTGATAAGAATCTAACCTACTAGTCTGTCTACCTTGCACATTAACACTATTCCCCAATACAGTTTTAAAAGAACCTAACCTATATAGACTACCATGAGTATTAATACCATTCCTCGACTCTAGCATGACAGACCGACCTATATCGGACACTTTATGTACTTTTTTTTAAGAATGGGATCAGTTACACATTGTACATCTTGAATTGAATTAGCAAACTCTATTATACTAGGTCGTGTTACGTACATGTAGTACGTAACACGACCTAATACGTTGAAATTCTGTTTCGATTACAATGCGGTCGTGAAAATTCAATATTCATCTATTATACTATTTACAACATACCTTTTTCCCAACCTATTTAGGTGCAGACCATGCCAGGTATAAAATCTTCTTCCAAATTACTTATATCTACATATCTTACATTCTTGAAGTGCCTACATATTTTCAAAAGTTTTTCATTAACCTTGTTTACCTCCTTGTTAACACAAGACCATGCCGGAAGATCATGCCTGTGAGGAACAGAAAATACCACAACATTGGTGTGATGCAACTCCTGTAGTCTCGATCTCAGGGAAGAGATCATTCTTCTTGCATTATTTCTTCCCACGTCGTTAGTCCCTGCTAGATAAACTGCAACCCCCGTTGCTCGTAGATGTTCACAGTATTTTCGACTTTCAGAGGTTATGTCATTAAAATTTGCACCAGTCTTAATCACAGCAGAAACATCATGCTTACTGTTTCTAATTAGTTCTGTAGCAATATTCCTCCCCTGACTATCGGCAAAAAATCTTATCTTTACAGATTTCCGCGAGGTTTTGCAACTTGGTTTTACAAGATTCTTATTACTTTCACTTCAACATTCCAAAAAATTTACCTCAGAGCTGTTACCTACAGATTCATGAGTACCACTTGCAAAGGGTTCAAACCTATTCTTTAAAACAGGAAAGTAAAAATCGTCCAATATCCGCTTTCTAAAACCCGGGTATTTTACCGGCACCGATTCCCATCGTCTACAGTTTTTAGGCCTAATTGTTTCACTTCGCACAGGTTCATGAATAGAATCCAACTCGAGCTCTAATCCACTGTTCAAATACTTACTCTCCATCACATTAATCTTCTCTTTAAGTACGTCATTTTCAGCTTTAAGTTCCTCAATGTCATTTCGCAGAATATTTATAATTTCCAACGCATCTTCATACTCTCTATCTTTAGATTTCGGGCCGCCATCACCGATAATAACATTCGCAACGCACTGTTCACAAAAACAGTCTTCATTTGCATATATTTTTTCCTCCCTGGGCCTGTTTCTGCACTTTAAATGCCACCAACGATAGCACAAATCACACAGGGTGCCGTTTTTAACTATTTTACGGCATTTACTGCACTCAACATCAAGTTTTACACTTACTTTCTCGGGAGTAGACATAACCATGTTCACATTACCGGACGCCATCTTGATCTCTTGAGCTAGCGTGTCCCTAGTTTGTGGATCGAGACCTGTCATCTTCATAGACGCAGCGCTGTTTTCCTGTTGTTCAAAATTGAAACTAATGAAGAGTAGAAAGTCAAGCGATCATTTAGGTTACGGGGTGCACGACAAAAACTGCACACGAAAGGGCTCGGCAATAAGTATAGGATGGTTTATATGCCACAGATTCAGCGACAGTGTTTTGCAAGTATTGAAATTGCTGAGTTGGGTGGGGGAAAATAATGATAGCATTGAGAAACGTTAAATCTGAAAAACACGTGCGTAAGCGACCCTGTAACGAAAGTTCAACCCCTGCTGCTAGAGTAGAACGCAGCCCGGAAGGCGGTTAGAAGAGGGTTACGCAGTAACATTCGCGCGCTTTGTAGTATGACATGCATTCCGCTGAGCCAATAGAATCATTTCAGTAAGAGGTGCCTGTTTGTGCGTGTCACGAGTGAATGTTTCGAGTATTATTTGTGAATATCATAATCAACGAATTTAGGGAACTATTTGCGTGTGTACGATAGATCCAGGAAGAGAAAAAAGACAAGTATTCCGTCAACAGGCGAGGGAAATAGTATTTAAAATGTATTTGTATTTTGTAAGCATGCAGCAGCAGGCGTTCATAGGCGGAGAAGGTGAGGAACGCCATGTTGCCACGCTTCAAAAGAAGACAGCACTCGCGTGTGGTATCGGCCTGCGAACAATACAGAGGACAAAACAAGCTTCGGAAATAAAAATAATACGATGTTCAAGTCGCCAGAGAAGAACCCTTAGAGGAAGAAGCCAATGACGGTCCTCAATGATTTCAATAAAAATGTTCTGCGTACAACAATATTTGATATGTATAAAAACGGCAAATATCCTAAGGCATTGAAACTGGACCGTCCATTTACCTTCCTTAATATCTCGAAAATTTTCCTCAACACTTTTGCGGGTTTTGATGTTAAAAATTAATTTGGACTTTTAGGAAACGTTTAAGCCCACGAAAAATATAGGTCATCGCTTTGGTATTCAAGATATAACTGGAAGAAAAAATGTTTACACATTCATGCTGTCATGCTCTCTGCACTTCGCCTTCATTTCTGTCAACTTCTATTTAACTTCTTTAATATCTCGAAAATTTCCCTCAACACTTTCTCGGGGTTTGATGTTAAAAATTAATTTGGAATTTCAGGAAACTTTTAAGCCCACAAAAAATATAGGTCGTCGCTTTGGAATTCAAGATATAACTAGATGAAAAATATGTTTACACATTCATGCTGTTATGCTCTCTGCCCTTCTCCTTTCATTTCTCTCACCTTATATTTACCTTCCTTAACCCTGATAGTAACACCATACGTTTTTCTGACGTGTTGTGCGAATGAATGCCATCTATTCCTCTTAAGGAGGGGAGAGTTATCCCCTCCACCACCTCTATTCTTTGTTCATTCCATCTGGTAACTTTAATGTAACTTTAAATAATAGGCTTTGAGTGACACGTCTTCAAAACGTGTGGTGTAACTAAAGCGATATTTATAGACGTGTTACTGTCAGGGTTAATATCTCGAAAATTTTCCTCAACACTTTCGCGGGGTTTGACGTTAAAAATTAATTTGGACTTTTAGGAAACGTTTAAGCCCACGAAAAATATAGGTCATTGCTTTGGAATTCAAGATATAACTGGATGAAAAAATGTTTGCACATACCTGCTGTTATGAGTAGGCAAATTGGCATCACCGCACCTCATACTTCTGTCTCCCTCTGCGCAACGAAACCGCCTTCCGGGCTGCGTTCTACTCTAGTACGTCTCAAAGAAAGCAATCTTCTGTGCTTACACAGTTGAAAGCTACTGAGTTTTCAAATGAAGAGCTGCCATGTGTGAGAACTCTGCGTGAAGTATATTTAATGACTGAATTTCGATTGCATTGCCCAGGTACGGTTTAGGTATTACAACATAAAAACCACGCGCAAAATTGAAGGATACCGAATTTGAGTGCGATTTCCATATCGAACTCTCTTACCTGTATCCAATTGATCCAGTAATTTTAACTTATTTTGTTGTAGTTTGCGGTCTTTCTTCCTTTCTAGAAGTTGCATCTGACCACCAGAAAAGAACAGCTGAGGCTCTAGTGGGGAAGAACATCAACATACTCTAATGAAACTACAGATAGAATGGGCCGTTGTGTTTTTATCATCATGTTCCAAGTCCCAGCCAGATCGAAAAGAGAGCTTCACGTTGTTTCTGTGAACTATCTTGATGCAGGAAATACTACAAACTACTCTCGTGCTGTTTTAGAAGGTCTGCGCAATTATAGTGTAACCATATGATGTAGTTAAAGTGTTTGTTGGCGACAGTGCCCCGTACATGACCCGGTGTTATGAAACATTAAGTGTGGTCATAGGGGTTCATTTAATGCATGTACAGTGCTGGGCACATAAGATCAGCTTGGTTGGCAATAGTTGGATCACAGTGATGACAGATTTAAATCATGTGGTTGCGATGGTAAAGTCTGCATTTTTGAACACAAGAAAGCGAAAATATAATTATTTACAATTGTTAACATCAAAGTATGGTGCTTCAAAGGAAGCAAAGCTTTTTCCTGCACCTGTCATAACCCGATGGAATAGCTGGTTTCAGGCTGTCTTCTATTGAGTGCTTAGTTCACTGATGTTGTTACATTTTTCAAGATGTCTTACGTGAAAGACATCAACAACTGTGGTATTAAGTACCTGACTGATCTGTGTGACCAAGAAGTGAATAGGCTTCACTCCCACATGGTTTTTGTCACAGATTATGCAGCCGGATTGGTTGACCTCCTTACTGAATTTGAAGGGTCTCTGTATCGTACCTCTCATCTCCTTTACCCCAAACTGCATAACCCTGACGCCAGTTTTACCTTCATTTGTGTGGGGAATTTTTCTGCGGCAACTAGTGATGCTTTGATTAAGCTCACTCCTCTACAGCAGGCTGCATGTAGAGAGACATTTGACAAAGCTGCTCATTCTTCATAGTGCAAGCTAGCCACATTGAGAGCTAAAGACCCCAACCATAAGCATTTTGTGTCAATTTCTCAAGCTTTGTATCCAAAAAATATAATCTTGAATAAAACTTGTAAATTAGATGAGCTTGAGAAATTGTTTGGAGTAACAGATCTTTTCTGAAACGATATCTGATCTGATTACTGTTCTCTGAAACATGCAATTCAAACCCAAATGAAAGAAAGTGAAAAATGTGATGTCATGCTTGCATTAACTGCAATTCAGACAGAATTCAGCATATTTGCTACATAGTGCCTTGAGTTGTTGTGGACCCCAACGAACAATGTAGATAGCGAGCACATGTTGTCTCATTACAACACAGTGGTTACAGACAGACGGTGCAGTTTGAAAAAAAGCAATGCCGAAGTACTGACAATGCTTTCGTTTGAGCAATGAATTTGTATTGTGTGTAAACCAAGGACAATAATTGCACTTCATAAACTTGGAATCGTTAAAGTAATACCATGCGATTATTTTAACTTCGTAAATAGATGTTAATTTTGGAAAAATAGATGCTAATTTTTCAGGTCCCTATTACACACTATGGATATTGCGGTTCATGAAACTGATAGCTGATAAGAGGGATTAGGGTAGCATTCTTCTCGTTTTCACATCTTTTGTCTAAAGTAACAAAGACTAGCATGTTAACAAATTTGTGTTTATCTTTTCAGGTCGCATGCAATGGACAGTACCGCTAAGTTGCTTGTCGTTGACTGGCTTGGTGCCACTGCTGTGGGGAGGATGTGAGAATTACTTGTAGGCACTCTGCTACTAGTCTACAGTTAATGCACCGCACGGACGATGCATAGTGGCTGATGTGCACCTACCTGTAGCAGATACTGCTAATGATTTCTTACCATCGGCCTACAGCTGGTGTATAAAGAAATTGCGAACAACCGTAACTGTGTGAAGTTTCAATGTGCAGAGCATCGACATTGTGTTAACTCATGGTTTGGAACTGCGTTTGGAGAGGACTCGGGGGCCACATAAGTGTTGTCTCCACATCTAGTGGCTGCACCTTGGACGAAGAAGTTGGAGTCGACGGTTGGCGCACACCTTCAGACAAAATAGTAGGTTATCATTGTATGTTCTGGATCAATGATTGATGGGGTGATCACATGCAGGGGGTGTGGCTGGGTGATTGTGCGTACACCATCTTGTGATAGTGTAGATGGTCCACCTAAGGTTGAAAAGTGATTGAAGGTTAATGGGGATCACATAATAATAACCTGAGAGGAGTCAGTGGTGTTGATGAATGTGATTGTATGAGGTGCATTCCCAAGTTGTAACACTTGAGGTATATTTTTTCCCTCACTAGCTAATCACATGAAAACTATGAAACTTGTCATTTCTCGATGTAATCTCCCTGCAACCGTACACATTTTTCACAACGTCTGCTCGATGGTACCATAACCGCTGCAGATGCTTCTTTCGGGGTCTCTTCAGACCACTGGAAAATCGTTGATGCAATGGCGGCACGGCTCTTGAATATACAGCAACAGAGTGTGTCTTTCATTGTTGGAAACAGCCAAAAGTTTCTAGGAGCCAGGCAAGGTGAGAAGGGAGCATAAGAAATCCCTTCGAAGTTGATTTCATGAAGAAATTGCTGTGTCACGTTCGCCTGATTCGCTGGTGCTTTGTTTTGGTGAATGAGCACACGTGCAGTCATTTCTGGCCGTTTTTCATGCAGTGCATTTTACAGAAATGCCAACCTTCGAGGCGATCTGTTTCACACTCATTCGACGATGCTAAAAAACAACTTTCTCCACTCGCTCGATCATATCGTCAGACTGGCTTGTGCGAGGCCGAGATTATCTTGGCTTCTTGTCACACGACATTTCTATCTTCTTTGATCTGTCGCACATACGAACCTACATTAGACACATCATGACACCATCACTATGTCTCACTCAACTGAAGATGAATTTCAATCTCTGGCACACTGTGCAAATGAAGAAATTGAATAATTACACACTGATCTTGTAATGAAAAAGTTGCCACTTTAAGTATCTTGAAAAAAAAAAAAAAAAAAAAAAAAACAGTCCTCACTTTCGTAGCTGCCGCTAGAATTCTTTGTACCGTACAGTGCTGCTATCTGTCAGGCATTGACAAAGAGTGCCCACTTATTTTAAAACAAACCGCATGTTTATATCTGTTTCCAGTTCTTAGAAAAAAATCGGGAGGTGTTATAACTTGAATGCACCTTGTATAATGAAGATTGGTGTGATACATGTCACTCGTAATGAGAACAAATGTTTCTTTCTGATGTAGAGAGTTTACTGAAGGTGAAGGCTTTTATGTCATTTCTTGAGGGGATCAGGGGAGAAAGTCCAAAGGTGAGTGAAGATTAATAGGGTTCACATGATAATCTGTGTAATGAAGGTGGGTCAAAGGACTGATGTGACACAGGTCATTCGAAATGAGAACAAATGTGTTTTTTGAAGAGGATGTGTTACTAAAGGTGAAGGCATTTATTCCAATGCTTGAGGGGTTCAAGGGAAAGGCTAAAGAGTTGAATCTAATGTTATGTCTGATGCATGAAAAAGAGTGTGAGTATATTGATAGGGCTATGTGATTTTCGTGAGCACATTATTACATGACTAAAATTATTGATGTTGTTGCTACGTAATTGAGTGGGGGGAGGACCTCAATTTAACGTAAACCTGCATTGAACGGAAAAATTTTCAAGTCCCAAAAATTATGCCATAAGAACAATGCAATTTTATATATTTGATTTAATATAATTAACATTACGGCAAAATCTGCATTTACCGTTAGGAAATTTTAAAATTTGCAAGTATTTATTTCTATTTGTTATATGGTTATGGGACATTAAGAACATATGGAAACGACGTCATAGGCTCGCTAAGGATGATTCAAGGCATAAGAGGAATTTAGAGCGCAGACGCGTAGCCTTGAGTGGAATGTCAGACTCGGATACATATCTGATTGCGGCTGCTGCAGTCCCATAAAAGTAATGACAATATATTATGCTCTTTGAAAATTCCTATATTAATGTGTGCAATATCCTTTGGTTACAATAAGAACCCTTTCACTGATTCATCCTTTGTTACGGACAAATTTGGGCGCATTAGTTTTTCCATTATCAGTATTCATACACTTGACCCCAGTGTTTATATAACGTGATCGATCATCTTCCGTATCGATTCCTCGCTATATGCACGAGTGAGCTCGAACTTAGCCGACTGCGCAGCCTAAAGGCTAATGATGTCGCAGCGGTCAAACACTCGTGAAACTTTGTTGCTTGCATGTACGCAGTACGCAGCTGTGCTCTGTTCGAGTGTGTACGTCGAGCAGCATTAGACTATAGCATCAGTTTACGTAACTTGGCATCAGTTCGTGTGTTGTGTATCGCGTGGATTATCCAGCTCTAAGTCAGTTTGCTCTATTTCATTGTTTTAGTGGACTTGATTCAGGTAGTGGAGAGAAACTCAAATGTGCCCATTCGTGAAATGGCTGGACACCTGATACTTGTGCAGTCTTCATTGTCAGCGATATTGAAGAATAAGCAGAACATTCTGGATCAAGAAACACAGTGGGGTTCTAAAGCAACACAGTGAAAATAAAAAATTGTTAAAAAGTCGCCGTACGAAGAATTGGAATCGAAGTTGATTGAGTGGTTCAATGGAGCACGTGCTGAAAACGTACCAATCGATGGGGTAATGATCAAAATAAAAGCATCTACGATATCAGCAAAACTTGAGCTTATACAATTCAAAGCTTCAAATGGATGGCTGGATAGATTCAGGAAACGACATGGGATTACTTGTAGGGTGGTATGGGGAGAGAGTGCTGCAATTGGTGACGGAAGTGTATAACACCAGAAAAAAGAAGCGCTGCCATCCCTATTGCAAGACTTCAAACTTTTAGATGTATACAGTGTGGATGAAACTGGCCTGTTTTATCAACTCATATCCGTTAAAACCTTAAGTGTTAAACGAGAGCCATGCCATGGGGGAAGAATGAGTAAGCAGAGAATTACTGTTCTCTTATGCAGCAATGCAGATGGCAGCAACAAACTGGATTCCATAGTTATTGAACCAGAAACCACATTGCTTTAAAAACAGTGAAATGCTGCCGTGTAAGTATTTTAGCACTAACAGCACTTGGATGACTGTGGACTTATTCAAAAAGTTCTTGCAAGCTTTTGATGCATGAATGCGTGCTAAAAACAGGAAGATGCTTCTCTTTAAGGACAAGTGTCATGCTCATCCAGCAGACTTAGCGTTTTTACGGAATGTGAAAGTACATCTCTTTTCCGCAACTTGTACTAGCAGACTCCAGCCCTTGGATCTAGGAATTATTCATAGCCTGAAAAGTAAGTATCGGAAAGCTCTTGTCCTTAAGGCACGTGCCTTTATTAACAGGAATGAAGTTCTTAAATTGAACATCCTCCAAGCAATGCATATGCTCTCAGGAGCTTGGAAGATGGTTACTGAGGAAACTATCTCAGATTGCTTTCTAAGGCTGGATTTAATGAAATGGGTACCAACGACAGAATGTGAAGAAGCAGGAGTGGACATGTATGACTGGGTGCAGGTAACGAGTAATGTACCCATCACTTTCAACGAATTTGTGGGTTGTGATGATGATATCATCACTACAGGCATCCGGGATGTTGAAGAAATTTGTGAGGAGGAAGTAACGCAGATGATGAAGATAATGACGATGATGCTGATGATATGGATGAAGAAATTTAACCACCATCATTCATTGAACCTGTTGCCAGCATAGACGTTAGGTGGTTTGTTACAGCGTTTAAAGTGGACAGCTCTGTTATAGACCGAGTAAACCGATTGGAAATGGACAGTTTGAATGTAAAATCCAACAGTGCTAAAGAGCAGACTACCTACTTCTTCTTTGCCTACCGCTTTTCCCACACCATTGGGGTAGCAGGTGCAAACTGTGTCGCACATGTGGATTTGGCCCTGTTTTACGGCCGGATGACCTTCTGGATGCCAACCCTATATGGAGGGATGAAATCACTATTGCGTGTTTTGTGGTGGTTGGTAGTGTAGTGTGTTGCGTGAATATGAAGAGGAGAGTATTGGGACGGACACGAAGATCCAGTCCCCGAGCCAGAAGAATAATCAGAAGCAATTAAAATCCCCGACCCAGCCAGGAATCGAACCCGGGACCCTTTGAACCGAAGGCCAGTATGCTGACCATTCAGCCAACCAGTCGGACAAATAGCAGACTACCATCTTCGATTATTTCAAAAAATGAGACACTGTGAAAGTTGTGTAAATATGTACTGTATACAGGCAAAGTAACTCAATATATTATTGTCACTGTGTAAACATATTGTGGGTGTTTTAATTTTGTAGTGTGCTGGGAATCTACGATCTTTGACTACTGTATTAATTTAATGTTACAGAAAATATTGTAGGCCTAATCACAGTATAGTGCGTAGGGTAGGTATCTCCTTGTTTTATCATTGTCATTGTGTAAATTATGTGTGTTGGTGCAATTTATGCCAATACAGGCAAGGATTTCTGGAGATCTTTATTTCAAAAAATGAGACTGTGGAAATTGTGTAAATATGTATTGTATACAGGCAAAGTAACTCAATATATTGCTGTCATTGTGTAAATATTTTGTGGGTGTTTTAATTTTGTAGTGTGCTGGGAATCTACGATCTTTGACTACTGTATTAGTGCTACAGAAATATTTACAATATAGTGTGTAAGGTAGGTATTGCACCTATTCAGGGGTCCAGGGCATTATTTAATTATCTTAGTTCACAAATACAATGTCTGAATGGAAGCAGATCAGTATTGATTGATTGATTGTAATGAATGTGTTTTTGTTCTATTATTTGACATGGAGTTAGTTAATTCGTTTATGAGGACACTGGCTTTTTCTGGTATTTCATTTAAAGTTGGGATTAAACCTTTGGTCGAACTGTATTCATGGCTGTGGAAGCAAGGAGAAATTGAAGGAACTTACTAGAAAATTGAATCTAGCAAAGAAGGCAGCTAAGGATAACATGATGGCAAGCATAATTGGCAGTCATACAAATTTTAGTGAAAAATGGAAGGGTATGTATAGGTGTTTTAAGGCAGAAACAGGTTCCAAGAAGGACATTCCAGGAATTATTAATGAACAAGGGGAGTGTGTATGTGAGGATCTTCAAAAGGCAGAAGTATTCAGTCAGCAGTATGTCAGGATTGTTGGTTACAAGGATAATGTCGAGATAGAGGAAGAGACTAAGGCCAAAGAAGTAATAAAATTTACATATGATAATAATGACATTTACAATAAGATACAAAAGTTGAAAACTAGAAAAGCGGCTGGAATTGATCAGATTTCTGGGGATATAATAAAGACAATGGGTTGGGATATAGTACCATATCTGAAGTACTTATTTGATTATTGTTTGGCCGAAGGAGCTATACCAGATGAATGGAGAGTTGCTATAGTAGCCCCTGTGTATAAAGGAAAGGGTGATAGACATAAAGCTGAAAATTACAGGCCAGTAAGTTTGACATGCATTGTATGTAAGTTTTGGGAAGGCATTCTTTCTGATTATATTAGACATGTTTGTGAAATTAATAACTGGTTCGATAGAAGGCAATTCGATTTTAGGAAAGGTTATTCCACTGAAGCTCAACTTGTAGGATTCCAGCAAGATATAGCAGATATCTTGGATTCTGGAGGTCAAACGGACTGTATCGCGATTGACATGTCTAAAGCATTTGATAGGGTGGATCATGGGAGACTACTGGCAAAAATGAGTGCAATTGGACTAGACAAAAGAGTGACTGAATGGGTTGCTATATTTCTAGAAAATAGATCTCAGAGAGTTAGAGTAGGTGAAGCTTTGTCTGACCCTGTAATAGTTGAGAGGGGAGTTCCTCAGGGCAGTGTTATCGGACCTTTATGTTTTCTTATATATATAAATGATATGAGTAAAGGAGTGGAATCGGAGGTAAGGCTTTTTGCGGATGATGTTATTCTCTATAGAGTGATAAATAAGTTACAAGATTGTGAGCAACTGCAACGTGACCTCGAAAATGTTGTGAGATGGACAGCAGGCAATGGTATGTTGATAAACGGGGCTAAAAGTCAGGTTGTGAGTTTCACAAATAGGAAAAGTCCTCTCAGTTTTAATTACTGCGTTGATGGGGTGAAAGTTCCTTTTGGGGATCATTGTGAGTATCTAGGTGTTAATATAAGGAAAGATCTTCACTGGGGTAATCACATAAATGGGATTGTAAATAAAGGGTACCGATCTCTGCACATGGTTATGAGGGTGTTTAGGGGTTGTAGTAAGGATGTAAAGGAGAGTGCATATAAGTCTCTGGTAAGACCCCAACTAGAGTATGGTTCCAGTGTATGGGACCCTCACCAGGATTACCTGATTCAAGAACTGGAAAAAATCCAAAGAAAAGCAGCTCGATTTGTTCTGGGTGATTTCCGACAAAAGAGTAGCTTTACAAAAATGTTACAATGTTTGGGTTGGGAAGAATTGAGAGAAAGAAGAAGAGCTGCTCGACTAAGTGGTATGTTCAACAATGATAAAGGTGTTTTAATTTATTCCACCTATTCAATACTTATATTATCACGTATAGTTGTTACATAATTAAATAACATGTAAGTGGTATGTTCCGAGCTGTCAGCGGAGAGATGGCGTGGAATGACATTAGTAGACGAATAGGTTTGAATGGCGTCTATAAAAGTAGGAAAGATCACAATATGAAGATAAAGTTGGAATTCAAGAGGACAAACTGGGGAAAATATTCATTTATAGGAAGGGGAGTTAGGGATTGGAATAACTTACCAAGGGAGATGTTCAATAAATTTCCAATTTCTTTGAAATCATTTCGGAAAAGGCTAGGAAAGCAACAGATAGGGAATCTGCCACCTGGGCGACTGCCCTAAATGCAGATCAGTATTGATTGATTGATTGTATGTTAGATGAGGCATCTAACAACCCCCGGCATCGAAGTCCATCCTGAATCTAAATATGAGAGGTATATGTTTTTGCTGCCAAATATTAAAAATGGTGTTCCTTATTTAAAAAACATAACCTTTAATAAACTGAGAAAAACAACGTACAAAATTATACATGAGAAATATGCAATATGATTTTACATAAAAGAAATATACATTAGCTTTCTGGGTAGTGACTTAAATGTCTCTTTAGTCTCTTATCTGATTTGCATCTTAACACTTCATACTCATAAAGTTATCGAAGAGGCCTCGCACTTCTAATGAACAAATGCTCACTGACACTTATTATATCACTGCACACTGAGTAATTTAAACAAACACACATAATGAAGGGCACTTCTCGTAAAATGAATACAGTTATTCACTATTCCTGTTTTATAGTTTCATGGTGGTTCAGGCGTTTAATAAAGCTATATTAAGTACACTTCCAAGAACATGAAAATCATATCACAGAGCATATTAACTCTTATATGAATATTTTTATGAATTATTATATTGTCGCATAATGTTTGTTTCTCTAGGATATCCTTAAATACTATTTTACAAAGCAGATTCCAAACAACATTTTCATACACGACAATACATTCAACGAATAATACAAGCACACAATATGACATAAACAATAGCAATTACCTGAAAAAGAAATACAAGGAAAACCACATTTTATATACAAAAATGCATGTGGAAGGTACATTCCTTTCAGGGTTACTGACAATGATCCTGGTCATCACTGTCACATGAGGTCGAACCCATGTTCTTCAGACATCCGGGGTACATTTCCCTGAAATTCCCTGCATCAATTTGATTTAATAAAGAACACAAATGGGAGGAATTGTTTCATCTCGTGAAATATTCATTCTACAACGACGATAGTAATCTACGATCCTGCATGTGAATGTTATATCATGGTGAGACAAAATGAACACCACCAAGCTCGATAGCTGCAGTCGCTTAAGTGCGTCCAGTATCCAGTATTCGGGAGATAGTAGGTTCGAACCCCACTGTCGGCAGCCCTGAAAATGGTTTTCCATGGTTTCCCATTTTCACACCAGGCAAATGCTGGGGCTGTACCTTAATTAAGGCCACGGCCGCTTCCTTCCCACTCCCAGCCCTTTCCTGTCCCATCGTCGCCATAAGACCTATCTGTGTCAGTGCGATGTAAAACAACTAGGGAAAAAAAAAAAAAAAGAACACCTTGCCTAATGTTCCAAGCGCTGGCCAGGCGAGGAATCCGCCCGAGTCTTTCCCTCTCTCAGACAAATATGTCAAGGAGCTCCCAGCAGCGGGCTACTCCAGCACTGTATACGGCAATTTCTATTATTATTATTATTATTATTATTATTATTATTATTATTATTATTATTATTATTATTATTATTATTATTATTATTATTATCAAAGAAAGAATATATATCTTCTTTGATAATCTGGATTTTATCAGCCTTGATGTCATTATTTGTTGTGCAGCATATTACTTCGCACTAACATATAATCATTTGGAGATTCACATTTCTATATTCGATCCACCCTTGCGAACATGGACACGCGAGATGAGCTCCCACCCTCACACTGATATCTCAAACACATGCATGTTTATTTAGAAGACTCTATCCATCAGGTATTTAAATTAATCGTAACACTCGCCTACTAGATCAATCCTGGTTCGCACCCCGTTGTCGTGTCCTCACATCATCTGGTCGCAGGTCTTAAAACTACAAATTGGGAGGTCACCTGTATTACGTGTGAAGAAATAAGGAAATAACTTTAAGACCTTTTGACGATTCATAGCAATCTGTAAATTGGTGATGACTGACAATAAGCTAATGAACACTAACCCCCTTCATTACAATGGTTGACTGAAAATAAGCTAATGAACACTAATTCCCTTCATAACAATGCTTCACATTTAATCAACTCTAGGATCTTATAAATACTTCATACATTAACTTCCCCAGGGTCACAATAAACATGGTTACCCAACCATTGAAGACAAATTCCCCATAAACTATGATAATACTGAGAGAAAAAAACTTCAATCCCTTTGAAACAGCTTAGGACAGTTACCTATCCTGTAATTTATTGACATGTATAAAAGTTATCTATTGCATTTATGGGGTGCGATATGAAATTCAGGCTTAGCATTTTGGAAATGCACTTATCGCTTCCGCTCTGTGGTCAGTTGTCATTGGGCAGGTACATCCATGGGGCTTAAGCTGTCATCACAGCAGCTTCACTGATGGAGAATCCTGGATTCGTCTGCTTGCGAGTCCCATTCATGCTGTCTGTATTTTCAACTGCCGTCGGATGATCTAGATGTTCTCTGGTGCACTGGCAATGGACACCGCAAACAGCTTGTAGACTCCTCCTCGATTTGATGATCTCACTCGTTCATATATGCAAATGAGGAAATTATTCTGTTACTGCTATGTTAATTTTATGCAACATACTGTAACTTGCTGCGACTAGGATCACTCATAGGCTCAAGTGTACTAGCCTAGTAACGATATTAGTCCTGTTGTTCGTTACCTATTTCCTCTCATTTGCCTATCACAGTTAATAATAATCACCTAGCTCAGGGCCTCTCAGGGTGCATGCGCCGTGCAGTGCACGGGCGCAAGGTGCAGGAAACGACTTCACTAGGTTGACAAGAGTGCAAACTCCCACTCCACTTCTCCTACACCTGTCTCGCCCGTTCGGCCTGTCTTCGTCTTCTCCACCTTCCCCGCTGATCCTCTCCTCACTGCGAAATATTTATGTGCGGTGAACGGGGACACTGTTGTATGGGACAACGTTACTGGTGTTAAAACACTCTTCTTTAAATTTGGTTTGAGCAGACAATTTATCTTCTCTAGCTCTTCTTTTCCTTTATCTTTGGAATGATACCAGTTATGCCTGGAACAAGGGACTGGCTGATAGCAATTTGAGAGCCTTTTTAAAAATTACAATCAGAAATAGGCCTACTCGCACGCAATCTAGTTTTCGTACAAGTCAAAGCAGGAAAAAATACCTTTCAGGTATGTATGTGGAACCAAATATAGAAATAATCTTAGCTGCTTCTCGATGCAGCTTAGGAAAATCTTCCTTCGACAAATTCTCGTAGAATTTGAGCTAAGCCTTTGTATTGGAAAATCTTTTTGATTAACTTATCACATAATTATTGTCCCACGGATTAAGCATTTGGCTTTATCGTCACGACTGACAAAGAAATACGAAAGTTCCCAGTTCAATTGAAATGGACTTTCGGAAGTCTTTGCCTTCTTTGAAACAGGTTGCTCCATTATTATGTTGTTGTCTTGCGCTTATCTATTTCACTGATAAACAAGCCGTCTATCACCGAACGCTTCGTCGCTCTCAGCTCACTACACCATCAGAGTCAAGCCGAGTCGAGTCGAGTTGGAACGATGCACAGTGCACGGAGTCTCTGCGCCTCGATATGCACGCGTGAGATTTTGATCGTTTGAGAGGCCCTGACCTAGGTATTGGAGCATCACACATTCGCCCGAACACTGTCTCTGGATACACGGATGCTTCTGATTAGCCTAACACTTTGCGTATTACTGATACTACATTTGCCTGATTCACGGCAATTATTATTCGTAGGACATATTACTCACTGGGTTTTTGGTATTTAGCGGATACTGCCCATTCTGTCAGTATCACACACATAAGCAGTTATTTCTTCTAGCAATTTTCACTTCCTAAATATGGTATCGTGACGTTATCAACATTTCTATGGCACTTCCCTTTCTTTCTCCATCCCACATACTAATTAAGTTGCGTACATATCAATTTGTACATAATAAATGTCTCCCAGTTACCACATGGTTCATTGTAACTGAATAGCACTCGCTTCACTCGATTTATATTGTTTCACTCGTGACAGTAAAGTTTCACAACGAATGAATAAATTCACAACTTCTTATTCAGGCAAGTAATTGCACAAGTCAATAATTGATACCGTGATTATAAATCACTGGGTAACAGTACAAGTAACTAATCTCATATCTGTTCCGTATTGAAGATAAGAATAAGTAAAATTCTTTCAAGAATAAAATTTACGGTGTCCACCTATTCAGTACAATTATATTCTGTAGTAATTAAATCCTACATGAATTACATATACTAATTAGGGACATGTTTTGCCCTACTCTTGGGCATCTTCAGCCTAATAATAATCTTAAGGTCAAGTCCTTAAACCAATTAACATTAGAACTTAAAACTAAATACAATGGTCTTATGCTTAAAATTGTTTTTACAAAAAGTTGTGCTTTAGGTGATATTTGCATAGATTTAAAATGTGTGCATTATATTAAAACCCAGAATTTGTGACAAGGAAGCAATTAAAATTATCATACAATGGTTTAAGGACTTCACCTTAAGATTATTATTAGGCTGAAGATGCCCAAAACTAGGGCGAAACATGCCCCTAATTAGTATATGTAATTCATGTAGGATTTAATTACTACAGAATATAATTGTATTGAATAGGTGGACAAAGTAAATTTTATTCTTGAAAGAATTTTACTTAACACAGTACATGCAAACTGCACTAGATGATGAATACACTGCATGCGTAAGTCATTGCATACCCGCACAAGATGTAGAATATATTGAGTAGATGACTTCAAGTAGCTCTTTCTTATATAGGGAAGCTGGCCTGGCGCCAGTGGAGATGGAAGGCCATGCCTACTTTCCAAATATCCGTCTGCTAATATTTGCTTCTCAACGCCGATTGAGGTATCAAATGGAAGCTCAAATATTCTTCTTTTTTACTGATTAAATTTCATCGTGATCACATTGTAGGGTCGCTCGCAATCTCTAAGGCATTACTTGATAATTTTCAGCTTTACACGCCATGCGGTGGGGATTCCTGGATTTCTCTCTCACGGTCAAGACCCCAACATCTGTTTGTAATTAGCTGCACCCGCATAAAGTGCGTCATTAGTGATACATTAATTGTGTAAGACATATCTTGATACCATAAATCAGTATAAAATCCTGTGATTCGTATGACTCCATACTCATAAATATTCATTTAAATCTAAGAATTTCATTTTTGTCCGTATTGAACTGAGAATGGAAGATAGGAAACTTAAAAGGGTCCACCTTTTCAATACAATACAATACAATACAATTCGTATTGAAAAGGTGGACCCTTTTAAGTTTCCTATCTTTCATAAATATTCATCGCGTAGTTCTGAATTTTCCTTACTATTATTCTTAATAACAACTGAAGACTGTAGGTTGGCATCATTGGATTTGTAGGGAAAATCAGAGAGAGTTACTATTTCATTTGTTGACACGCTGTGATTAGTCCCTCCTCTTGACTTGAATCTACTCTCATGCGTAGCGCGGGTTCTCTTTTCTCTCTCAGCGAAGTGAGAGCCCTTTTTTACGGACCCGTTTTATGAACTCCCCTTTCTCTTGTTACATGCAACTAGACCCAAGTTCTCCCAGCCAGCAGAGGACCAGTTGTGTCCCAGTTTGGGCAAAACATGCTGATTACGACACTAATTACCATAGAATGTCGCAGAAAATGGCATATTGTTTTAACAGGATATTATGACATTCTCATTACGATGTATTGAACGGTTTCAGTATGTTCTTGTTTTATTGTTGTCATTGTGTAAATGTCCAACTCGTTGGCTGAACGGTCAGCGTACTGGCCTTCAGTTCAGAGGGTCCCGGGTTTGATTCCCGGCCAGGTCGGGGATTTTAACCTTAATTGGTTAATTCCAGTGGCACGGGGGCTGGGTGTATGTGTTGTCTTCATCATCATTTCATCCTCATCACGACGCGCGGGTCGCCTCCGGGCGTCAAATAGAAAGACCTGCACCTGGCGAGCCGAACCCGTCCTGGGATATCCCGGCATTAAAAGCCATGCGACATTTCATTTCATTGTGTAAATAACGTGTGTTGATGCAATGTATCTCAATACAGGCAAAGATTTCTGGAAAATGTTTGCTTTCTACTGAAACCTCAATTTAAGGTTGACCCCCATTTAAGGTTAAAAAATCCTGGTCCCGAGAAAAACGCTAAATCGGGGTTCTATTGCAACTTTATGTATGTAAGAATCATGATAACTGTGAATGTATAGATAACGAGGATGTTCGTAGAAATGTCTATAAATCTCTCTTCTTTCCAGTTATACTGAATACGTGCTGCAGTCTCCGTTGCAAACTTGAACACCTTGGCAAGGTGTTGGGAGATTGAGGAGTGTATGCTTCAGCGTAATTGAGGTGCAAGATAGTTCGAGGTAGTTTGAGTTCCCTACTGAAGATGAGGGTTTGTGTATTGTGTTTTAAAATCCTTTGCTGTATTTTTATGCTTTATGTAATACATGAGTTACTCTGTCTTTTCTGTTATTTTAATCTCCCTCTCCTACCACTTCCTATAACTTTTTTTCATGTTATTTCAAGCTCTGGAACTTTTGTAACTGTCTGGGTTCAGTAGGCAAAGGCAGAACCTCAAACCTCCAGTCCTCCATATCACATATCCTTTCACCTCCTTGGCTCATGCGGTTATTAATCTGCAGTAACTGTGCTTAGTACACTGCATTTTCAAATTCTGAACCCAGGAGGGGAATATTTTATTTCTGCAAATGCAGTGTAAATGAGAGAAACATTGGCAGTTGTGCAGGATGGTCTGGGAGCTGGTGCAGGGGCTAATGGGTAAGATGACTACAACATTGCAACGTAGTCACCTCGACTCTCCCGCAAACAGCAACAGCATGTGTTGTTTGATGTCAAGCCACAACATGGCTACCCCCATTCTGATGTGAAAATTTTAGCACGTGGCTCTGTTGATTAACACAAGTGTGAGAAAACTTGGCCAGATCGGCATGTGGGTTCTCACAGCCGCCTGTGTTCCCTTCAATCCAGCTGCATCCAATATGATGGCTGCTATGGCTGCTATATATATAGACTAATGGCAAAATGAATTCCCACCACACCTCTGCTTATTTCACAAGGGGGGGGGGGGGGGGAAACCCGGCACCCCACACTCCTCTGATCCACACCCCTTTGTCTCCAACATAAAGGCTGCTATGCATGGACTCTTATGAGAAAATGTTCCTTCACCACAGACACCACTGTGCACTGTGTCACTAGCAAAACATGGAGACCCACTGCTACCTCCCCCACAACCAACAGAACAGATGCAAACAATCGCAGATCTCAACCCAAACAAACTGGCGGACACACCAACCTCCACACCAACAAACCCTGTCCAGATTAGCACTGCTTCCGTACTCCCAACACCCTTTAACAGGGTTACAGTTGCATTATATTTCTGAAGCAGTAGCAGTGGTGCAGCTCCTTGGTGGAGTGGTTAGCACTGAGGCGTTCGCTTCAGAGGGCCATGGGTTCAATTTCCAACAAGACTGGGAATTTAAATTTCATATGATTACTTCCTCTAGCTAGGAGACTGAGTGTGTGTGTTGGCCTCCGCATTCATCCTTACCTACACACGCCACCACTAATTGCCATGGAAATGCAGTAGTGATTACAGCCCTCCACATGTTGTTAAGCTGTAAAATGGACCAAATGTACACGAAGTTCTGACCCTAGGAAAGTGGGGCAAGTGGCCAGGAAGGACAGGGAGGACCTTGTGAGAAAATGGTGTTAAAATAAGCATTTGTGTAAATATTTACAATATTCAAGAGTAATGTGGAGTGTGTTCATTTCATTTTCACATTCTTGTGTAAAACGTGACACTTGTAATTTGGGACAGTAAACTGCAGTTTATAATGTTAACCTGTTGATGCTGATTGCATTTTGGTTGATGGACATTTTACACCTTATTTCTTCTGCAATATTCTTATGCTATTCAAATATTTTTAGCCCCATGTTATTATTGGGTAATGTAGATTGAGAACAAGAAGAATATTACGAGAAAAAAAATCATTTTTGTGCTAACATTCTGATCGTTCGTTAGCCTGCAAGCTTACCTGTGGCAAGAAATGACCATTCTGCGAGGAACTGCAATAGACCTGTGCCTGATGTGCCAGCGGGTGAAACCGAGTGGGGAATCGCAGGACTTGATTGCTTGTTGTGATCTTTCGTGTGACCAAACTGGCATGGAATCGGCAACGAGGTTATGCCATGAATCATCGAAAACTTTCGGTGCACTGTTTGGTAAGCCCTCCGTTTACTCCAAGATATACAAGTTGAAATGAAAATTAGGTATGTCATTAGAACTGGTGGTGTAAGATGGTATTTGAAGCATAGATCTTAAAACATTTTTTGATATTAATTAGTGTACGAGAAAATAAATCACAAAACTTTTGTCTGTATATTTGAGATATAAATAGGCACTGAAAAATGAGATATCCAGCCTGGTATCGAATGGTTAACTTGTTCTTTTGTGTTGTATTAATGTCGGATAAACTCTCGGTTCGATAAACCGCCCACTAACTCTGAGGGCCCTGAACAAGATATATTTATTCGTTAACTTGGCTGCGGCATGGATGGTACCGTACTGTATATCGACTGCTAATACATTGCTTTTGTGCTTCTCACCATCTTTTGGCAAAGAAGTTTTGGACAGGATTAACTTTCTAGAATGACAATATCATCGTCAGCCTGATGTTCTAATGATGTAGTGAGGATGAATTGAAAAACAAATACCATCATACATTTCTTTGAAGTTATCGGCAACAATTTGCATCTTTGTGACAAATAGCAGTTTTCCATTGTCCTCTCTTGATCGAATAGTAGTTATGATACACTTTTATACTACTTAGTCATCAGATTTTTATCGGTGACTGTATTCTTGTCCATAAAAGCACTGCTACCGGTAATTGACTGTAACAGATAATTAAAAATTGATCATAGTACTGTAGGCCCACTTGCAATGGCAGTGGGCATATACTCTTAGCCTGGTACTGATTTAGTTAACGATATTTAGAGGCACCTGTTTGTGTTGAAAATTTTTGCTCATTTTTGTCATTTTTTAACAGTTATTTCAGTATATTTTTAGCTATTTTTATTTTATTTCGTCAATAATTTTATTAATGGTTCATGTTTGTGGGTTACTGTAGTCACGTCCTAGTTCATGAACCATGGGCAACGGCTGAGTGGCCTAGTAAGTGGTCCTGAGATTCGGGATACCAGTTGCCATGGAATGGGAGTGGGCATCTCGGACATATTCTGAGTCGTGGCCCTCCTTGTGCTCAGGCGGCTAGGACTATACAATTCACCGGTGGTCCATAACCCGTTAGAGGAGAGATCCTCACTTGGACTATGTGCAAGTAGGGCAGCATCCTGCTTCATGAATTTACCGAGCTCAGAACATTTTTAGCAAGCCTCGGACCTGTGGGAGTAATGGAGTCCCACTCCCATTTGACAGGCGAGGGACTCCTTGGAAACAACTTGGCGAACGAAATGGAATTCGATGGGGAGCTATCAATATTAATGGGGCTTATGGAAGAAAGAAGGTAGAACTGGCTGAGTCAGCAAAGAGGATGCATCTGGATGTGCTAGGAGTAAGTGATATTCGGGTAAGGGGAGATAATGAGGAAGAGATAGGAGATTATAAAATGTACTTGACGGGTGTTAGAAAGGGAAGGGCAGAGTCTGGGGTAGGGCTCTTTATCAGGAATACCATTGCACGCAACATAGTTTCTGTTAGGCACGTAAATGAGCGAATGATGTGGGTAGATTTGTCAGTTGGAGGAGTTAGGACAAGAATTGTGTCCGTGTATTCACCATGTGAGGGTGCAGATGAGGATGAAGTTGACAAGTTTTATGAAGCATTGAGTGACATCGTGGTCAGGGTTAGCAGCAAAGATAGAATAGTGCTAATGGGCGATTTCAATGCGAGAGTTGGGATTAGAACTGAAGGATACGAAAGGGTGATTGGTAAATGTGGGGAAGATATGGAAGCTAATGGGAATGGGAAGCATTTGCTGGACTTCTGTGCTAGTATGGGTTTAGCAGTTACGAATACATTCTTCAAGCATAAGGCTATTCACCGCTACACATGGGAGGCTAGGGGTACCAGATCCATAATAGACTACATCTTAACAGACTTTGAATTCAGGAAATCTGTTAGGAATCTGAGAGTTTTTCGTGGATTTTTCGATGATACAGACCACTATCTGATCTGTAGTGAACTGAGTATCTCTAGGCCTAGAGTAGAGAAAGTGAAATCTGTCTGCAAACGAATAAGGGTAGAAAATCTCCGGGACGAGGAAATTAGACAGAAGTACATGGATATGATTAGTGAGAAATTTCGAACAGTAGACAGTAAGCAGGTTCAGGATATAGAAAGTGAATGGGTGGCATACAGGGATGCTATAATAGAAACAGCAAGGGAATGCCTAGGAACAACTGTGTGTAAAGATGGGAAAAGGCGAACATCTTGGTGGAATGATGAAGTGAGAGCAGCCTGTAAACGTAAAAAGAAGGCTTATCAGAAATGGCTGCAAACAAGGGCCGAGGCCGACAGGGATTTGTACGTAGATGAAAGAAACAGAGCGAAACAAATAGTTGTTGAATCCAAAAAGAAGTCGTGGGAAGATTTTGGTAATAACCTGGAAAGGCTAGGTCAAGCAGCAGGGAAACCTTTCTGGACAGCAATAAAGAATCTTAGGAAGGGAGGGAAAAAGGAAATGAACAGTGTTTTGAGTAATTCAGGTGAACTCGTATCAGATCCCAGGGAATCACTGGAGAGGTGGAGGGAATATTTTGAACATCTTCTCAATGTAAAAGGAAATCTTCCTGGTGGTGTTGCAAACAGCCAAGCTCATGGGGAGGAGGAAAATGATGTTGGTGAAATTATGCTTGAGGAAGTGGAAAGGATGGTAAGAAAATTCCATTGTCATAAGGCAGCATGAATAGATGAAATTAGACCTGAAATGGTGACGTATAGTGGGAAGGCAGGGATGAAATGGCTTCATAGAGTAGTAAAATTAGCATGGAGTGTTGGTAAGGTACCTTCAGATTGGACAAAAGCAGTAATTGCACCTATCTATAAGCAAGGGAACAGGAAGGATTGCAAGAATTATCGAGGTATCTCACTGTCAATCGTTGAGAGGAAGTTGGATGAAAACCAGTGTGGTTTCAGACCACAGAGAGGCTGTCAGGATCAGATTTTCAGTATGCGGCAGGTAATTGAAAAATGCTACGAAAGGAATAGGCAGTTGTGTTTATGTTTTGTAGATCTAGAGAAAGCTTACGACAGGGTACCGGGGGAAAAGATGTTCACTATACGGGGGGACTATGGAATTAAAGGTAGATTATTAAAATCAATCAAAGGCATTTATGTTGACAATTGGGCTTCAGTGAGAATTGATGGTAGAATGAGTTCCTGGTTCAGGGTACTTACAGGGGTTAGACAAGGCTGTAATCTTTCACCTTTGCTGTTTGTAGTTTACATGGATCATCTGCTGAAAGGTATAAAATGGCAGGGAGGGATTCAGTTAGGTGGAAATGTAGAAAGCAGTTTGGCCTATGCTGACGACTTGGTCTTAATGGCAGACTGCCGAAAGCCTGCAGTGTAATATCTTGGAACTTGAAAATAGGTGCAATGAGTATGGTATGAAAATTAGCCTCGCGAAGACTAAATTGATGTCAGTAGGTAAGAAATTCAACAGAATTGAATGTCAGATTGGTGATACAAAGCTAGAACAGGTCGATAAGTTCAAGTATTTAGGTTGTGTGTTCTCCCAGGATGGTAATATAGTAAGTGAGATTGAATCAAGGTGTAGTAAAGCTAATGCAGTGAGCTCGCAGTTGCGATCAGCAGTATTCTGTAAGAAGGAAGTCAGCTCCCAGACGAAACTATCTTTACATCGGTCTGTTTTCAGACCAACTTTGCTTTACGGGAGCGAAAGCTGGGTGGACTTAGGATATCTTGTTCATAAGTTAGAATAACAGACATGGAAGTAGCAAGAATGATTGCTGGTACAAACAGGTGGGAACAATGGCAGGAGGGTACTCGGAATGAGGAGATAAAGGCTAATTTAATAATGAACTCGATGGATGAAGCTGTACGCATAAACCGGCTTCGGTGGTGGGATCTTGTGAGGCGAATGGAGGAGGACAGGTTACCTAGGAGGATAGTGGACTGTGCTGTGGAGGGTAAGAGAAGTAGAGGGAGACCAAGACGACGATGGTTAGACTCGGTTTCTAACGATTTAAAGATAAGAGGTATGGAACTAAATGAGGCCACAACACTAGTTGCAAATCGAGGATTGTGGCGGCGTTTAGTAAATTCTCAGAGCCTTGCAGACTGAACGCTGAAAGGCATAACAGTCTATAATGATAATGTATGTATGTATGTATAATTTTGCTAAATTTTATTTCTACTTATCAGCAATAACTTAGTTGATAACACATTTGCAGTACAACAACGTTGTATTTTTGCGTAACTATATGAATACATGAGTTATGCTTCTGCTTAGAACGCATACAGTATTACACATTATATCAAAGCATGGAAATTTGAAAAAATTGTATCAGCTGTCACTTTAACATGTAGGACCTAGCCTACGTATATAATTTACACTCTGAAAGAGACAGAGATACCATGAGTTCCATATTACTGTGAGTCAGAGCTGTTCTCCTGTCAGGCATTACATTACAATACGTTGAGAATGCTCTCTCACTATCAACATTACTGACTGATCACGAAGATATTCTCCAAGGTACTCTACACTTTAAACCATGAGTTCCACCTGGTGATCACAGGAATAGGGAAGAGTTTAGCTTTGGTGGGTTCGTCTTCATATTTCTGTTTCAAGAATTGAGTGTATACAGGCTTTCTCTTCCGTGTATTAAGGAAGATGTGTTTTGCCTGTACAACACATTGGTTCAAAGCACTAACTTCCACAGCCCGCACACTGCCCATCAAATTCAGTTTATGAGCCCAGCACTGCTCGTGCACTGACCCTTCTGAAACTAAAACCCTTAACTGTGTTTATGCACTTGCCTATGTAACGTGCTGAATAGAAACTACATTCTGGTACTGAATTTCAAGTTTGTGAATTGCATTGATAATTGCCTGTGAACATGCTGTAGCATCAGCATTTCACTCCCCCTACAAATAACTTCGGAACTGTACTATCGTCACAACTAAGCATTTTTACCAGAACCATAAACACACATTGCCCTTTTTTTATCAGTCGTTTCATCACAGAGAATTGAAACTCTCATCTTTCACAGTTTCTTTTAATCTTTCCTCCTCCTCTTTTTTTTTTTCCAAAATGGCGCCCGGTAATGACGACGTAGTGTTTTATCCTCCGAGTAAATTAACCGTAAAATGTGACGAAAAGTGCGGAAAATATCGAAGATTAGTGAATAATGGAATGTTGTGTGATTCATGTGATCGATGGTGGCATTATAAGTGCGGAAATTGCCCTAGAGACGTAAAAACTAATGAAAATGTTGACTGGATTTCTGAGCAGTGTGTTCGGAATGTTGTAGTTGGCGACGGCGTTGACGATGAAGCACCGAAAACAATCGATGAGGAGTACAAAAATGCATTAGAAATTATAAACATTCTACAAAAGGACAATGAGGCTCCTAAAGTTGAAAATCAAGAATAAAAAGAAAGACTGCGATCGCTAGAATTTGGGACTGACCATTCTTCGAGTGCTATACCGGTACCAGTAACAAACTCGAACACGTGGTGTCAAGTAGTTCATGGATGGCCGGCTGAGAAGAAATCTACGACTGAATTTCCGGAAATAAATATCAGAAATAGGTTTTCTGCTCTAAATAATTTAATTCTGGAAGAAAGTGATCGCGCGCGTGAAACCAAATCATCGCGATCTGCTGCCGTTGCCGCGCCGAGGTTAAAATTTAGGGCTAGATTTCAGATTCAAGACCCAGTTAGGCCTAAATCAGCAAAGGTAGCTGTGTTTGGTGATAGCCAAGGAAGGGGAATTGCGGGAGTGATAAACGACGAGAATATAGCAGCAACCGGCGAAATATATCCAGGAGCTTCTATCAGCAGTGTCCTGGAAAACGTAGAAGAAGCAGCTAGGAACTTCGGGAGCGGAGATGCAGTGCTTATCATCGGTGGGACGAACGACGTAGCTCACGACGACGCCAAGAATGTAAGATCACAACTTAAACGTACGCTAGGGAAGCTGACCCACACTATCGTCTTTGTAGTAAACGTGCCCCACGGGCATGATTTGATTAGAGACTCGTGTGTGAACATTGAAATGGACAAGGTCAATACAGATAATGTTAAAATTTGTAAACATTTTCAGAATACTCAGGTTATTGAATGCAGCAGTTTTGAGAGATACTGTTATACAAAAAATGGCCTCCATCTAAACAATTCAGGTAAACGAAAGATAGCAAATATTGTTCCAGATTTTATTAATCTTAAGATATGTACTGTAAAACAGGCAACTCCCTTGAGTTATAATACTGACCAGGAAAACTAGTAGAAAGAGCCAGCTGTACTTCAAGGTGGCTCAGTCAACTAGAAAATGAACCTCAGGAAAGTAAGGAATTTCAAGTTACACAATTGCAACAGTCAAGTTTTAGGGAGGAAGGGGGTCTGAGATTGCTCTTGGTAAACTGTCAGAGTGTAGTAAATAAACAATTAAAATTCGGTACATTGATGGAATCTTATGAGACTGATGTGGTGATAGGAGTGGAATCGTGGTTGAGAGAAGGGGTGGGTAATAGAGAAGTATTTCCAGAAGGGTACACAGTTTATCGTAGAGACCGAGGAGATAAAAAGGGAGGGGGGATGTTTATTCTGGTGAAGGAAACTTATTGTTCACATGAATGGTTTACCGATGAAAGGGATGAAATATTAGGGGAAAAAATTAGTTTGTGATAATATGAAGGAAGTGGGAATTATAGGAACATACAGGCCTGGAAGAGAGGAAAGAGACATGGAAATCTTTGAGAAAATAATAGATTATACTCATGAAAACAATAATAATGATATGGTAATAATTGGGGGAGATCTAAATTTGCCTGAAGTTGAATGGAATGGAGCTGCAAGTGAAGCCCATGAACAGAAACTGGCAAATAAGTTAATTTGGGAGGGAGGATGTACACAAGTAGTACAAGAACCGACTCGTCTCAATAACTTACTAGATGTATTTTTGGTTAAACCGAGGGAAATTGTTGATAAAACTGAGGTAATTGAAGGAATAGGAGATCATAAGGCTGTAATAATGGATGTGGGACTCGTACCAAAAAGGCTTAATAAGAGGGTTACACAAGACAAGAAAAACTAAAGTTAATGAATTTGGGACTTACCTTATATCACAATTCAGTTGTTGGATAAGTGAAGTGAGTAGTAATGTGGATACACTTTGGGCTAAATTTAAAGGAATCATTTGGGAAGGAGAGAAGAGATTTGTACATGTTAAGAAGGGTTAAATGACCTCAGACCCTGTTTATTATACAAGGGAAATAAGAAAATTAAAAAGAAAATGTAGAATAGTAAACAGGAAAATCAAAGAGGGTAGGGAGAGTAGAGAAACTAGGAAACAGCTAATGAGGAAACTGTATAGAGTGAAAAAGGAAACAAAAGAGAATTATATGAATGGCATACTTCAAGAGGGTAATGACCACAAGGGGAAATGGAAAAAGCTGTATTCATATATCAGGAATCAAAAAGGAAAAGGAATCCAAATTCCTACAATGGTGGGAGAAGGGGGTGAACACTATTTAACAGATACTGAAAAAGCAAACCTATTTAGTAGGGAATTCAGAGATTCAGTAGATGAAATGAAATGTCGTATGGCTTTCAGTGCCAGGATATCCCAGGACGGGTTCGGCTCGCCAAGTGCAGGTCTTTCTATTTGACACCAGTAGGTGACCTGCGCGTCGTGATGAGGATAAAATGATGATGAAGACAACACATACACCCAGCCCCCGTGCCATTGGAATTAACCAATTAAGGTTAAAATCCCCGACCCGGCCGGGAATCGAACCCGGGACCCTCTGAACCGAAGGCCAGTACGCTGACCGTTCAGCCAACGAGTCGGACTTCAGTAGATGATTGTCAGGAGTTGGAAACCGAAACAGAAGATAGAGAGGGAGAGAGACAGAGGGAAACAAGAAGCTTCTCATTCACAAATGAAGATATTTTCAGAGAAATCCAACTGCTTCAGCAAGGAAAAGCAGCAGGAAGTGATCAAATTACTGGGGAGGTATTAAAGACAGTGGGGTGGTACATAGTGCCTTATTTAAAATTTCTCTTTGACTATGTCATAAATAATAGTGTAATACCAAAGGAATGGAAGGAATCTATAATAATACCAATTTATAAAGGAAAGGGTGATAAAAAGAAACCGGAGAACTACAGACCAATCAGCCTGACCAGTATAGTTTGTAAAATACTGGAGAGTTTAATATCAAAGTACATCAGAGGGATATGTGATGATAAAAATTGGTTCATGAGGAGCCAGTATGGATTTAGAAAGAAATTTTCTTGTGAGGCACAACTGGTGGGATTTCAGCAGGACATATCAGATCAGTTGGATTCAGGAGGTCAGTTAGATTGCATAGCCATAGATCTTTCCAAAGCTTTTGATAGAGTGGAACATGGAATATTATTAAAGAAATTGGAGGGAATAGGATTGGACGTAAGGGTTATACGTTGGATAAAAACATTTCCAAATTCAAGGGTTCAGAAAGTCAAAGTAGGAAATAATGTATCGCAGGAAGAGAAAGTTCGGAATGGAATTGCACAGGGTAGTATAATCGGTCTGTTACTTTTCTTAACCCTTTCCCGCCCGCATTTTCACTCCGCTTATCCCCAGGTTTCAACCTATTATTTAGCAAAAACTGAAACAGACTGTATTGTTTCAGAAAAAGTTAAATACAGTAAAAACTATTGATCACAATGAATTCAAATTTTCAATAACATTAGAAAATATACCATCATATCCATTTCTCTGTTTATTGAGTCATAATATGTTCCCCCCACCCTCCTCGTGATACTTGACACAGAGACAGTCTGCATTTGTCACATTCCAATGTTGCCTGAATCCCTCAAAACCAATAATCACGTGATTTTGGAAGTGGAATGATGCCCATGTATATAAGATTTTATTTCATCTGCGCAAGGGTCTTCCCATTCTGTTTTTATCTTACCGGAATGTGACTGTTTGAAGGCTGCATTATTTTATGTACAATAGGCTATGTCACTGAATAGTTTTCTCCTCCTAACATACGTAAAAAACAATCTCTTTCCCCTAATACTCCTTCCGAATTATGCGCAGGTTCAACATCATCCATATATTCATTCGGAGTAACGAAACATAATATTTGTGTTACCTCAATTGCCGTGGCATCGCCATCAGGTCCGATTTATCGATATTCGTTTTAATTCATATCACTGTTATCACTAAAATTATCTTCGTTGATACATTATTCACTCATTAAAAATTCACCTGCACCCCTACTCAAGGATTCTGTGTCACTTTTTTTCGCCCATATTCAGCTCAGTTTCAATACACAAGATGTTCAATCCCGCCATGTTTACGGACGAAACAACCGACCCGCGCTCGCGGAAGTTCAAGACCGTTGCCTAGGCAACGTCAAGACAAATTATCTCTCTTCCTTTATTCCCTAAGACTTGTAGAGTGCACTGCGTGTTCATAAAATCCTTATAAACACTTCACTGATGAGGAAAATTAAAAAAACTATCGCACAGATGCAGACGAATGCAGATAATGCAGCCGGGCGCTTTCGAGCGCTAAGGACCGGAAGGCTAGATGAACAGTCGGGCGCTAAGGGCCGGAAAGGGTTAATATATGCAAATGATTTAGAGAACAATATAACATCAAAAATAAGATTGTATGCAGATGACATAATTGTTTATAGGAAAATAAATAACATTGAGGATTGTTCAGAATTACAAAGGGACCTTGAAAGTATCCAACAATGGGTTGAAGAAAATAATATGAAGGTTAATGGAGGCAAATCAACTGTTACAACTTTCACAAACAGGAGCTTTAAAACTGAATTTGGATATACTTTGGATGATGTAGTTATCCCAAAAGATGGCAAGTGCAAATACTTAGGTGTGATATTTGAAAGTAATTTGCACTGGAAGGGTCATGTTGATGACATTGTTGGGAAAGCATACAGATCGTTACATGTCATAATGAGGCTACTTAGGATGCAATAAAGAAATAAAAGAAAAAAAGTTACTTAAGTATGGTTCGTCCATTATTGGAATATGCAAACAGTGTTTAGGATCCTCACCAAGAATACCTAATAAAAGAAATAGATAGTGTGCAGAGGAAAGCAGCAAGATTTGTAACAGGGGATTTCAGGAGAAAGAGTAGTGTATCAGAAATGTTAAAGGAACTTGGGTGGGAAACTTTAAGTAAGAGAAGGGAGAAGGGAGATATCCGTGAGAGGCTTCAGTTGAAAAATAATTATATCCGCAGGACTGACCACAAATATAAAATTAGAAGGAATTTTAGCAGAAGCGATTGGGGTAAATTTTCATTCATTGGGAAGGGTGTGAAGGAGTGGAACAGTTTACCAGGGGTAGTGGTTGATCCTTTTCCAAAATCTGTACAGATATTCAAGAAGAGAATAAGCAGCAACAGAAAATAAATGAAGTTTTAGAGGGCATTTGACCAGTGCAGGTTATTGTAAATTAAAAAAAATGTGTGTGAATAAATTAATTCCATCCCCTGGTCTAAGGAGTTTGGACAGCAAAAGTAGGGGACTGCCTATGGGGGTGAAGTACAGTGGGGACTTCGAGGGCCCTGAGACTGCTACGGTAGCTGTGAAGGCCTTTCAGGAACTCTGAAAAGTGGTGGCAAAAGGGGCTCTGGTTAAGTTGCAGCAGGTTCCAGCTACTTGGGTTCCAGAATGGGTAAAAAAATAAATAAATGCAATGTAAAGTTTAATCTTATACCAGTTATATAGTATCATTTGAAGTAATTCCACATACTGTATATCAGTTGACTATATTTGTAAGTAGTACAGGAGATATTATAAGTAGAATTTTATAAACAATATAAATTTATTAAGGATGAGCTGTGTGTTTAATAGAAAAAATTGTTAGCGTAAATTGTATAATATTGTTTTATAGGAAAATTTTCTTCTCTTGTTAATTTAATATTTAGTGCTTGACAATAATGTATTTTAGTGTGCCATTTGCCACCGAGGTAGACACCTCATTTGCAAATAAAGAGATTTTTGATTAAGATGATTCGAGGTACAGAACCTTCCCGCAGTCTTCCAGCTGTGGGTAAGTCTTCAGCACCTTAAAAAAATTTCTTCCTTCTTCTTATGTGAAACTCTGTTATTAATGTGTTTCAGTTTCGTGTCTTTTCTGTGCCACTCAATTTGCACATTAGAGTATTTGCATCTTTCTAGTTTTGTCAAACACGTAAAATCCTTTCGATGCAAATTCCTTTTCTCAATCATAAACTATTACAACCATTTTAATAAACTGAGCAAAAAATAGGCAAGAGGATACCATCACTCCATCAGGTAATTATGAATACGATAAATTTCTCGCTTCACAGGAAGCTTATTTAGCGATAATCGATATACTATGTATTAGCTTTCGATATATATCGAATGGGTATAAAGTGGATTGTGGCATCGATTATCGGGTTTTACTGCCACAACTCGCTTCCATCATTAAGTTCAAATGATACAATTCTGAATTATTTTGTAAATTATTTTGCGATTTTGCTTAAACGTGAATAGTTTCGCGTTTTTCAGTCATATTCTTAAAATTTTGCAAGAATTTCATGATTTTGCACTTTGCAAAAAACAGGTGCCGCTAACGATATTACATTGCAAGGGACTAACGGGTTATGTATGTTAATTTTTTTTTGCTATTTGCTTTATGCCGCACGGCACAGATAGGTCTTATTGCGACGATGGGTCAGGAAAGGCCTAGAATGGGAAGAAAGTGGCTGTGCATCCGGGAGATAAATGGGTTCGAATCCCACTGTCGGCAGCCCTGAAGATGGTTTTCCATTTTCACACCAGGCAAATGCTAGGACTGTACCTTTATTACGGCCACGGCCGCTTCCTTTCTATTCCTAGGCCTTTCCTATTCCATTGTCGCCATAAGACCTATCTGTGTCGGTGCGACATGAAGCAAATAGCAACAAGGCGAAATGTAGGTAACCTGGTGTTATCAGAGCTGAATTCTCATAACATACCAATTGAAAACTGTGTGGCTTTCGGCTCTGACAATACTCCTTTTAAGATAGGACACAAAAATGCGGTTTCAGCAGTTCTGAAGGAAGTTCAACCAGGTATTGCCTTCATAGATTGCATTTGCCACCTGATTAATCTAGCAGCTGAAAAAGGTGGTGGAAGATTACCACTTAAAGTGGATGAGATCCTTGATATATTTTATTTCTTAGAGAGGAGTGTTTTTGACATGCCTTCAGAATTTTCTTTGCCTATTTATAGTGTAAGTTCTGAAAATTCTGAAGCATGTATGTTCTAGGTGGTTGTCATTAGGCATATGTTTGGATAGACTACTGGACCAGTGGAATCAGCTTCTTTCTTTCTTCAAGGAGGAAGTAATATTATGTAGTCTACCCAAAACATTTCCAAAAGCTGACATTTTTCAGAATACCTAGAGTTGAACAAAGTGGATCCAAAGAGTATCAGAAGAAGAGAATTCTTGATTCTGCTACTACACATGCCCCTAAAAGAATAGCATATTCTTCCAAATGTGACAAACCCATCCTAAAAAGTAAGACTTCTGCTACAAAATGTGAGGAAAAATTGTTTATGTTCCTATCCTCAAACTTGAACAAGACCTTTTATACTTGCCTTCATGTGACTATTCCTGTATTTGACAGATTCAGTGTTGCCCTTCAGACTTCTTCCCCACAAGTTCACTTTTTATTAGAACTTCTAATGGATTTGCTAAAGCAGTTTTTCACCAAGTATGTTAAGCCCAAAATTTTCAAAAGCTCCTCATTGCTTGAAGTTGAGTACAACATGATTCAAAATCAAAGAAGTGATGAGTTAGTTATTGGCATTCAGATTTCGAACATAGTCAATGATCTCCTGGATACAGATAAATCCCTTTTCGTTTCATCAGTGAAAAACGACTTTTGTACTGCCTGTGACTTCATCATGAACAAGTTTCCATTCAAGGATGATGTGTTAAAGCATGCTCAAGTTGCTAGGTTAGACAAAATTTAAGATGCACAGTTTTCTTCCATTAGTTTTTTCTTGGAAAAGTTTCCTATCATGTTATGCAAGGGAGAGAATGAAACTACAGATGAGTTGGTGAATGAACTTCAGACGCAGTTCACAGCCCTTCAGGTAGATGACACTTTCTTTGCAAATCAAGTTGCTGCGAGTGATTCCATTTGGGCACAAATATCAAGAATTCGTTGAGCCAATGGACTGAATTTCTAGAGTAATGCTTTCTATTCCCAACATATCCCATAGCAATGCAGAATGTGAACGTGTTTTCAGCCTTGTGAAGAAAAATACAACAGCGTTCAGATCATCCATGTCCAATGAATCTCTTGGAGTCTATTTCTATTCTGAGGACCAGGAGTTCTGGTTCCTGTTATGACAAAACATTTTCTCAAGACTTTTTGCAGGAAGCTAAAAAGGCCACAACTATGACTTTAAAGTCAAACTAGCATGTGATTTGCAGTGTGTATTATATTATTTCTTGCCTGTGTTAAGTTAAACAAGTTTTATTGTTTAAAGCCTTTTTCAGTTATCACATATCTGCTTAGTTTATCAACAAGGAAGTCCTGTTATGTATGCTCCAAAATAATATTCACCATACCTGCTGCTGTTTAACATGGATATCTTCTTGATTGTTGTGTTCATCTACAGATCATTGGTCTATGATGTAAGTGGATATGATTTCATTGAAGTATCCTGTTTAAAGCATGAATTATTATATTTTGTAGCCCAGAAGTATTATTTTTGTCAAGCTGGGGTATGTTGAAAATCCTTGGAATTTTTGTCGCACGTGAGTTTTACTGATAGCCCTTTTCAAAAGTTGCAAGTATGCATGGTAAAGAAACCTGGATAGCACATTTACGTCACTCTTTTAGTATGTTCGTAACTCCCACTATAAGAAATTTAAAACAGCGTTCCCGGCCACGTTGCGCGCAGTAAGGTAAGGATTTGGTAAATAACTTAATTTCACGACCCCAGAGTGCTGTTGCATGTCGGCCTATGGCTGCAGGGAGTGTCAGTCCCAAGCCAGTCTTATTTTCTTTGCGTCTGACGTGTTACGTTCGTGAGGCCTCTTTCAGATGGCGCGGTTGTGACCCGTTTCAGTGCTTAGCCGCCAGTAAGCCTAGGCATAAACCAGGAACTGATTGTTCAAACAGAATCAGATAATGCGGAGGCGGAGAGTAACAGTGCGCGGATGAAATGTTTGAGCGGGCAGTCCGTGATGAGTCGCGGTGCCACACCCACAGTTACTTGTTATATGGCATTAGTTTTTATGCATGTCATCATACACAACGGATCGACCGTGTTCGCGACAACATTACTGTGACCTGTATCAGAACCTGATAAGTGTACCTATAAGAAAGTATAAACGGATTTATACGTGATAGTCTCATTTTCAATTTAAAAGTCATTCGTGTGTTTTTTTCGTTTCCTGTGTGATTTGCAGCGGTTGTTATGGAACCCAAAATAGACATTGAGAACTTAATAATTTGACTGTCCCAATTTTAGACATTTGTTCCCGTCTCCTGATTTTAGCGTATTTTTTGGTGAACTTCAAACATTTGTTTTCAAATCCCGCCATTTCAAGCTTTTTTATGCCAGTGGACAGAAGTCTTTTGCTCATTGGCCTCTTTCAATCGAAATCTCGACATTTATTAATGCGAGAAATGTCCGGCTCCATGGCTGAATGGTTAGCGTGCTTGCCTTTGGTCACAGGGGTCCCGGGTTCGATTCCCAGCAGGGTTGGAAATGTTAACCTTAATTGGTTAAGTTTGCTGGCACGGGGGCTGGGTGTATGTGTCGTCTTCATCATCATTTCATCCTCATCACGACGCGCAGGTCGCCTACGGGAGTCAAATCGAAAGACCTGCATCTGGCGAGCCGAACTTGTCCTCGGACACTCCCGACACTAAAAGCCATACGCCATTTCATTTTTTTCAATGCGAGAAATGTGCGCGAATGTGCGATGTTTATTGAAACCTGTATATCGCGACATGTATATCGATTGTCCATATCTCGTTCTCGCGTGCAATGTTCGTGTTCGTTCACATCAGTCTAGTCTATGATTTATTAGCATTCTCAGACAACTTCTGACTTATCGAACACTCCGATTTAAATCGACAGCTTATACGATCCCGCCCCGGCAGGTAAGTAATGGGTTGCCACAGGGCGATATTCTGAGTGGTATTCTTTTCGCTCTTTTCATGAAAGATTTTGAAGCGGTCATTTTACGTCATGCTCGACTACAGGCGTATGCTGACGATTTTTTGCTTTATTGTACACATGAAGATTTACAGCTCTGTAGACAACATATTATTTTCACGCTTCATGAAGCTAGAACATGGTTAGAGGCCCATGGGTTAAATCTTTCCATAGCGAAATGTCGAGCAATGATATTTACACATCACCGAACCTATGACCGATCGCCACTTGCTTTTGATCAGTATGAAATACCAGTGGTTAGTCACCATATATATCTTGGGTTATTCATCGATCAAAAACTTACATGGAAACATCATTTTTTATATTTGCGTTCGAAGAGTGAACGGTATATTCAGGTAATACAGGCTGTAACCCGTAGGCAATGGGGGGCAGATCCAGTTGTGGTGCTATCTTTGTACAAAACCACTATTAGGTCGATATTGGACTACGGATCACATATTTTTGACCTAGCATCTTCTACTAACTTGAATATTCTTAACACTTGTCAATATAAAGCAATACGCTCCTGTATTGGAGCTTTAAAGTCCACACCTACCAATGCACTTTTAGTTGAAGCCTGCGAAGCTCCCGTACAAGTACGTAGAAAAATACTTGCGACGAAATATTTACTTAAAAAGTTTTCTTTAACAAGTCATCCTTTAATTCCGAAGTTACAGTTACTCTCGGAGTATTATTCCGTTCGGCGCCAGGGTTTACGCAGATTGCCCGTACTGTTTCATGCTTTTAATACATTGAAGTCGAAACAGTGTACCTTAATACACAGTGTTACTTTACTACCCTATACCTTACCCTATCAGGTTTCTTATTTTAAGCCTCAAATAATATGGCCTATGCGTAATGGCTCTACTAACGTTAATTGTCTGCAGGGGTCCGAGATATGTCCTGTTAAAAGAGTGAAATTTTCTCATATTCCACGAAGCATAAACATTTTTACAGATGGGGCAAAGAACATTAATGGAGTTGGTTCCGCTTATTATATACCTTCTCTAAATGTTAAAGAACAATGTGGTTTGCCTAGTGACTGTTCGATTTTTACGGCGGAGTTATTCGCCATACAGCAAGCTTTACTTTTTGTTCAGCGACAGGGATATACGCGAGCTACAATCTATACGGATTCGCTGAGTGCATTACAATCTTTGGTTTGGTATGAGTTATCCTACAATTGGTATATATACAATGTCAAGAGTCTCCTTTATATGCTTGACAACGTCGGTATTTCCATAACTTTAGTATGGGTACCAGGTCATGTGGGTATTGAGGGTAATGAAAAAGCAGATTGTTTTGCAGAACAAGCTTCTCGTCTTCCTGTTCCGAATACTAACAGTATTGTTCCAGCTTCTGATTATGTAGTTGTTATCCGACAGGAGGGGAGACAAGAATGGCAGAATTTCTACCGCCAGACTGCACAAGTCAAAGGTAACTTCTATTATCATTTGCAACCAACACTTTTAATTAAACCTTGGTTTATACGAGGATCTTATACTAGACGACATATTATTAACATCATTCGGTTACGGTTTAATCATGCCCTTACACCACAATATCGATCCCGTTTCCATTTAACGCAGGATACAAACTGTTTGTGTGGTACAAATATCCGTAATGGCGACTCCAACCACATTTTCTTTGAATGTTCTTTATATACTAACCCCCGTAAAAAACTTATGACTAAACTCAAGCGACTCAAGCAGGTTTTTCCTACCAGTGTTTCTTGTTTGCTCTGTAATCCTACAGCCGAGATTATTCGAGTGCTAAATTTCTTTCTAGATGAAGCCAATATCGTGTTATAATTCTGTCTGTAATATAGGGTGAGAATTGCTCATGCTTTTGAAGGTTCTATTTGAGTGATTCCTCATATCATTAGTATATTACTTGTGAGTGCTATTTTGGATTCTTCGTGTGGGTGAAGCTTTAGACGCAGTGTGATTGCAAGATTGAAAGTTTCCCGTATGACAACAGTCTACTCTAGCCAAATAGGGTTGTTATGTGATATAGTGAAGTTCAGTGTTTTGTGTTTTTCTACTTGCAAGCTCAAGCAACAATTATTGAACTGAAGTTTTCATTTATACCAGTGTGTTTACATGAGTAAGCGAGTATTGACTGGGTGAAATGTCGTAGACACAGCCCATAAGCATCAGCAAGCAAGCAGTCTAGTCTATTCTAGAGACTAGTCGCTAGATATCGAGTCTTTTTTAGTAATTTAGTGACACTTTCAGTGATAACGACTAGTGACTTTTCTATAGATTTTAGGTGCCATTTGGGGACAATTCTGACTAATTTTAATTTATCTCAATATAAATGAAATAAGAGTATCTGTACATTGCTCAGAATTTAAAAAGAATCATATTTCTGTACCGGTCGTGACCACAGTAACAACGAGAAATGCAAGTTTTAATTTTCTGTAATATCTGTCTGTCTATATGTACTGTATGTATGTACGTACGTACGCGCATCACGAGAAAATGGCTGAAGAGAATTTAATGAAAATCAGTATATAAAGTCGGGGAATAAGTCGCTACAATCGAGGCCATAAATAATTGTATTCACGCTGAGTGAAATGGTAGTTTAGGGGAAGGCCTAAAATTTAATTCTCAAGTATTTATGTTATTATTGTTCCTATCGATAAATACATACTTAAAGTTATATATTATTAAATTTCGTATCATTTATGTCTTATACATTTTTACCATACCGGCTATTATAAGGCATGAATTTGGAGTTTTGTTGTTAAGTCCATATAAGCGCCGAAGTACGAGAAAATGGGTGAACAGAATTTAATGAAAATTGGTATGTAAATTTGGGGAATAAGGATCTACAGTCTACGCTATCAGTAATTTTATTCGCCCTGTTCAAAATGGTAGTTTAAGCGAAGGTGCCAAAAATTTAATTTTTAATTACCTATCTTATTGGTCATATCAAAAAGTACTACATAACGAAAGTTATAGAGAGTACAATTTCTGATTATTTATGTCTTCAATTTTACCATACCGACTATAATAATATTGGTGGTGATGGTGATTAAATTGTGAAGATGATTATAGGAATGAGAAAAAAGTCATGAAGGAACGATCGCCTGAATAATCACACAAGAGGGAGTCATGAAGGAAAGGGGGACTTGCTTTACATTACATGCTCTAATATCTCTGAGTTGGAAGAAAACTAAATGGGAAGACCTGCAATATAGAAAGTTCATAAAATTGATTAACAATAACATTACATTGACCATTGTTTGTTGTGATGTGCTTTGTGTATTCTGCTACCATTTATGTCTGATGGATGGGATTACTGCTGCATACCTAGTATAACAGCCTACCTGAATATTGGCGGGAAGTAGCTGGGGAGTTAGATTTCCCTCTTCTTTAGCATGCCATTCCTCTGGTTTATAAATTTTCCGATATCTACTGGTACGTTGCACACTGGATCATCACAGTGTTCCAGCTATTCAATCCGTACTCTGAGGCAGTGGTTGGAATGAACAATGTGCACACTTAAATGGAATAATGACACAGGAGTGTTCGCGGCTGTCTGCGGCCTGGTCATTCTAGCTGTGGAACTTATGAACTATTAGACTGACACCATAGTACTTTTCTTTAAAAGTGAGAAAATGTGCTGTTTTTCATTTTATCGAATATTTCATATGACAGCATTACTTTTAATGTGACATTCGTACTGACGTCATTTTAATGACCTATGTTGCCTTCGGTTGGGAAAACTATATCGACAGTCTTTCTGAGAATTCCGTTGCGAAGCACGGGTAAAACAGCTAGTTATTTGATACAAATAGCATTGTGCTTCGCATAATCGTGCAGGCGCTTGATGCAATATACACTGACTGAGCAAATGTCATGGGATAGCAGAGCACTGATGCGCAGGTGTGTTGTCTGCGCACCACACGCCCCCTGTGCCAGCGGCAGTAGTATAGGAGACCTTGTGAGCAGTGGCTGTGCATGTGACAGATGTAACATGGAACGTCGCCATGAGCTGACACCGTTTGAACAGGGTATGGTGGTCGGTGCCCGACGGATGGGAAGTGCGATTTCGGAAGTGGTGTGGGAATTTGGCTTCACATGATCAACCGTGTCCAGGGTGTATCGTGAATGGTTGAATGCGGGTGTCACCGTCCACAACAGACGAACGACCAGCCGTCCAGCCACCCTCGATGACTGTGACCGGCAACATCTGAGACGGATTGTCAATAGTGACAGACGGGCAACCGTGCAACAAATCACAGCTCAATTCAACACAGGCCATGCTAGACATGTCACCCGGTGGACAATCCGTAGGAACATGGGTTCTATGGGGTATGGGAGCCGACGCCGCACGCGGGTGCCACTGTTAACCCAACGTCATCAGGCACGACGACGAGAATTTGTCACCAGGAATGGACACTGGAACAATGGCGTAACGTGATATGGTCGGATGAATCACGATTTCAACTGCACCATGCCGATGGGAGGCAGCGTGTATGGCGATGGATCCCGCCTGCCTCGATGGTGTGGTCCAGGGCGCTAGTGTCTCTGTTATGGTCTGGTGTGCATTTTCCTGGTATGGAATTAGCCCCCTAGTTGTTTTGGAAGAGACTTTGAATGGTACGCAGTATGTTGAGCTGCTCGGAGAACATCTCCACCCATTTTTGGCCTTCCAGCGCACAGACGGTTCTGCGGTGTTTCAAGATGCAACGCGCCGCCACATCGTTCCCACATCGCCCGGGAATGGTTCCAGGAACATGCAGCGGAGGTCCAACGACTGCCATGGCCACCCAGGAGCCCCCATATGAACCCTATCGAGCATATCTGTGATGTCCTGGAACACAGGCTCTGAGCCATGATCCTGCACCCATGAACAGACCAGCATTGGCGGCCGCTCTGCAAATGATTTGGTGTCAGCTGCGTCCAGAGGACTACCAGGAACTTGTCGACTCACTTCCACGGCGTCTCACTGCAGTTCGCAGGGCCAGAGGAGGCCCCACACACTATTAGGTGACTATCCCATGACATTTGCTATGTCAGTGTATATTAATCTATGCATTTGCTAAGTAATGGCATCTAAGTTCATGACCAATTCACACGTGTGGAGCATGAGTTCATACTATTTTCGGAAGGCTTATCAGAGACCGATCATCTCGCTCACATACTTCCTGTGAGGTAATAGAGATGTGTAATTTTTAGCCTTGTAGCCTCGTATAGCAACAGTAGGGCTTTGAGGTAAGAAGTGTTATAAATATATCATAGTACTGTATTGTGCAAGACATGCAGAATAAGCAGTTTTGACCAATTGCATCTCCTGATTTTTGGTTTTGTAAAGTCAGCAGGTATGCTTACGTATACAGTTGACATGTTGACGCTTAATTTTATGTTTGTAAGTGAATTGTGTAATAATGCACACAAATTAGGCCTGGCACTACTGTACTTATGCATAGTGGTTTGCAGTTGAGTTATAGAGAAAAGGAAAGCCAGACAGTTTATAGGTGATGAAAAATTAAAGTTTATTGAGAAAGCAGATGCTAAACCACATCTATATAAATAAAATTGTAGGGGGTCCGCTGTCTGTAATTTCTTTTGTTTTGCCAATTTTTCAGATATTTATCCGTTTTAGGTCAACTCAAGACCGAATCGGTGGTTTTTACGTTTCGTGTCTGTTTGTTTGTCTGTTTGTCTGTTTGTCTGTTTGTTTGTCTGTCTGTTTGTCTGTCTGTTCCAACATCACGTCGAAACGGCTGGATAGATCTCAACCAAACTTCATATTTAGAGTATACTCATCCCGGGGAAGGTTTCGATATATATATCATTTTAAAATCTTTGAATAGACGGGGGTTTATAGGAAAACCAGAATGGTTTTTCCACCATCACGTCGAAACGGCTGGATAGATCTCAACCAAACTTCATATTTAGAGTATACTCATCCCGGGGAAGGTTTTGATATGCATATCATTTTAAAATATGGTTTATAGGAAAACCAGAATGGTTTTTCTGCCATCACGTCGAAACGGCTGGATAGATCTCAACCAAACGTCATATTTGGAGTATACTCATACCCGGGAAGGTTTCAATATGCATATCATTTTAAAATCTTTGAACAGACGGGGGGTTTATAGGAAAACTAGAATGGTTTTCCTCCATTTTCTCTTATACTATTGATTTTCTGTAAACTTCATTTACCGTACGTGAAACGCCTCTTCATTATAAACAACTTTCGTTATGTTCATAATTTACCTTACTCTTCACATGACGGAGAAATTTACAATTTTCCGCTGGTATCATGCTCTGCATTGAGTGACCGACAGACCGACAACGAACCTACAGGTTACCATGGCAACGTTTCTGACTGCATGCCAGCAGCGAAGTAACGTATTGCCATTTTCCTCATCATGCTTTTAAATTCGTGGTTGTTCCTTGGGTAGAAGGAAACGGAGGCGTCAATCGGCCTATCTGCGGGATATTGCCGGAATATCGTTGGATGTTATAACCGCCCTCAAATAGATTAAATAATAACACCATTAGTCATCTTCTTATTATTTGTTTACCTAGGAATAACTGGACCTAAATTTCTCCTCTGTTACCGCTTTATTATATCCATAACTCACACTAGCATAATTTATTGAGGGGCATTTGATTTTCCAATACATTAACTTGGCATTTACATATTTGTCGTTATCCGGCTGTCCTCAGTTATAATCCATTTTCTATTACTTTCAACTTTCTTAACTGTATTATTTTCTTCCTTAATTACGCCGATGTACGCGAGTGCTACAAACTACTGGATGTATTTCCACCAGGACTCATATTTAGAATACACCTGTCCTTGATAGGTTTTAGGGCAAATATTGTTTCTAAATCCCTGAACTGACTGGGGTTTATACGAAACCGAAACAGTGATTTTGCACTTCCGCAAAATATACACAACCAACGTTAATTTAAATCTACCTGCCTTGGTAGAAATTAATTTCTAAACCTTTTTTTTCTCATGTGCATCATTTCGATACGAGGATTAATACAGGAGATATCAATAACGGACCGTTTTTCTGTACAAGTCCCATCGGACTTAACTCACGAGCGGGTGCGTGTAAACCGTATTCCTTACAACTTGAAAACTACTGAAGACATTCGAACCAAAATTTATATTTAGCATCCACCTGTCCAAAGGTAGGTTTTAAACGTAAATAACATTTCATGTTCCGGAATGGACTGGCGGTTTATAGGGAACCGAAATGGTGATTTTACTCTTCCACAATATATACAGAACAAGACCAACCTGACTGGAAATCGACCAAACGTGATGGAATTCCACCTCTAAAGCTTTTTTTTTTCATGTGCATTTTTTCGTCAGGAGGATTAATAAAGGAGATATCATGAATGGTCACTTTTGCAGGTTAAGTCCAGCGGACATAGCCACAAAGGTGTTTTACATGGAGCAGATTCCTTATCTATATAAATCAAATCGTAACGACTGTGTGCCTCTACACTGACTATTTTGGCGAAATTTTCGTACAGCTTTCCGTTTAAGGGGTAATAATGACCATCTGCATAATTTTTGGTTTAGTTTCCTGAAAGTCCTAATTTTTACCCGCCTCGCCCAAAATCCAGATTGCGGCATAATCTGCCAGAAGAAAAAAAGAAGATAATTGAAATTTGACAAAATTATACGTTTTAGCCTGTAACGAACGGAAAACATCCAAGATCATTACATTTTTCACTTTTTATCCTCGAAGAATATTGAAATATGCAGGCAATTTTAATGGTGGTGCAGACCTTCGGAAATTCCTATCACATAACAGATTGCACAATCTCCGTTCAATTTGGAATGATCTACAACCCTGGTCTTATGACTTTTTGCCGTATCTGTATCCCTTTTACGCTTGATTTTTCTCTATTAATCGATGTTAAGTCAGTTTGGAATTTTCACATGCATAATTCATACTTTCGATTACTTATATGAAATACAGAATCATCAAACTCTTCACGAAAATTGGCCGACCCAGTAGCCATATGTGAGCCAAATGCTATGTATGTAGCTGTCACATAATTATCCGAAAAGTAATGTAATGTGAGATAATCTTACAAAAACGTTACCCTGTTCCACGTTTCTAACTCAATCTGACCCAAGAATAGATGACATATCATAGGACCAGCCATTTAGGCCACTAAATCCGGCGTGTCTTATGGTATAATCCTTTGTCGATATGACGTACGTTTAATAGCAGTTAATCTGTAAATGAAGGTCTTCAATATTGTAAACACGCATATACTTTCGTATGTCGATCTATATATATTCACTGATGTCGATTTGTAGCGATCGAGAAAGGGTGGGTCTGCTATTGTAATCAGTACTCCCCACACCGATTTTGACTGGCAGTATGAAAGGGTTCCTTCTCCAACTCCTGTGTAACTGTCATTAGTAAGGAAGGCCTACAATTGTAATGAATAGTTCACTTCTCGATTTGACTCGCAGAAGGCAAGTGAGCATGCAGTTTTGTTTGAAACTCCCCTACCCGATTGTGTTTGGCATTAGGCAAGGGTGCCCGCCATTATAAAGAAATGTCCTCATCTAAAATGTGACTGGCATTAGGCATAGTGCCTGCTATTTTGATGGTATGACTGGCAGTAAGCTGGCTGGAAGTAGGAAAATGGGCCTGGCATTATAATAACTGCACAACTCAATTTCGAGTGATAGTAGGGTAATTGCCTGCTATTATAATAAAAACTCCTCAACTGTAATCTGTCTGGAAGTAGGAAAGGGGGGCTGCCATTTTAACGTAAACTCCCCAAATCGATTCTGTCCGCGTAGTAGGCAATGGGGCCTGCAATTATGATGCAAACTTCCCAACTCGATTGTGAATGGCAGTAGGCAAGTGAGCCTGCCGTTATATCACAAATCCATAACAAACACTTTACATTGGAAACAACGTACGGGGACCTCCACATGCTCTTTCTCGGATAACGCTAAGAGACATGCAATTTTAAAACAATCTTATTTACTGCATGTACACTATTTACTTCCATATTCGAATACAATGTAGAATACCGTAGCGAAGCACGGGTATATTCGCTAGTATGAAATGTGTGTAAACATAATTGTAAGAGACGGCTGCGACGTGTATAATTCGCGTTTGTAAAAACGGATTTCCTTGATGTTATGCTATGTTGGTGTTCTTAATATGTATCATTTCTTTATTTATTCCACGAACCTACTACACTGGCGTCGCAGGGGGAGAGGTGATACTCCCACATGGCGCATCCAAGGTGGTGGATGGGTGGGGGGTCCTAACCTGCTTGCCGGCGGACTTGAGCGAAATAAAATAGCTCTCGCAGACCAAACACCCAACCCCTGTGGATGGGGGGATGCAGACAAAGAATACACCCACGGTATCCCCTGCCAGTCGTAATAGGCGACTAAACGGGGTGACCAAGGGATGATCAAATTATAATCATGAGACTACTTGTAATTAGTATCACCATGCAGGGAACACCATGGGTCACTTTTACTTGCGCGTAGTACCACTATTGTTAGGTACCCAATAGGTTTGTAATTAGTAGCGACATTGTGCTTCTAGCTGGGTTTTATAGTACCTGTGATTAGTACCACTATATGAGCGACACCATGGGTGAGTGACACCATAGGTCTTCCTTGCCTAGAATTAGTACCCACTATGTGAGGAACACCCGGGATAGTAAGAGTCTCTCTGGTTAGTACATTTTGTGTGGAACACCACAGGTTTGCATTGCCTGTAAATGGCGCCGCAATGTGAGAAACACCATAGGTCTGTCTTACATGTGCGCATTACAGTGCATTATCTGTGAGTAGTACCATAATGTGTGGAATACCGCGAGTGTACGCTATTTTCTATTAGTACCGCAACATGACGACAAATACCATGGTTCTACTTTCCTAGCGATAAGTACCATTATGCCTTTGCTGGCAGGACCTAGTGTTTACAGTGTACTACATCTTCTGGTGTAGGCTAGAGCAATTTTGTTACTTTCATTGATCTGTCTCTGTCTTATCCTTGGCTTTGACAACATGAAAGTGACCGAGGTATGAGCGATGCTAGTAATGCCTTTCCTTATGCAGCCAGTCCCTGCTATGAATGGTGTAAAAATGTTGCTCATAGGGTCGGTTGATGCATGCATTTCAGTGGGCTTGGCAGACTGATATGTAATCACAACTCCTGGCTCGGTGAGGAAAGCAACGGGAAACTATCTCACTCCTCATTTCCCTAGTACGCCTCTTCAGTGATGCTTAGGCCATCTATGACAGCTGATGGTGGAGCTGTTGAGGATCCAACGAGCCTTAGGGATCCAACGAGCCTTAGGGCTGTGGACTGAGCATACACATACAAGTACCATTATGAGGGGCCGATGACCTGGATTTTGGAACCGTTTAGACTACAAGCATCATCGATTCAGTATTGTGCTTTAGAAGCAGTCCCTTGGTCAGTTATGCTATTGTTTAACACTAGTTTCTGGGAATGTGGGGCATTGCAGGTCAGATCCATTGATTGTTTAAAATTCATATCCATCCATTCATTCTTCGTCCTCATGTTTTGAACTCTGGTGAGTGGAGGATTTTGGACTTATAAATTGTCATTACATTTTGTCTCATTTTTGTACCATTAGGTGCTGATGACCTAGATGTTATGCCCCTTTAACCAACAAGCATCATCACGATTTTGAACTTTTAAATGTTCATTACATTTTGTACCATTAGAGCTGATGACCTACATGTTAGGCCCCTTTAAACAACAAGCATCATCATCTTTATTTATTTCCTTAATTATAATTGTTAACACTTGTTTCTTTGTTGTTATTGTAATTATTTTTATGTTCAAACCTAACCTTAAATTTAACAGCGAAATTGTTTTTCATTTTTATCATGTTCCCTCTTTATGTTTTTTTTTTTTTTTTTTTTTTTTTTTTTTGCTCCCCACAGAAACGTCCTGACTAGTTTTGGCTGTATATGTTTTGGAATAACAGAATTAATACAATATGTTTATATGGCTCTGTGTCATTGGGATCATGCATGCATGACAGGCTTTGCTGATAAGCATATTTAATGTGAAATCTGCAAATAATCCTTATATTCTTCTGACTCCTTAAACCATACGAAGCTGACACCCATGCCTGCAAGAACACTATCTCATGTGATATTAGTTTCACTTTCATTCACATTTGACATGGCATTATCCAGTACCATTCTTTCTTCAGACATCACATATCCACTGTACTTCAACTGCAGTAGATATAAGCTGACTTTCTACAATTCGCATCCATACAAGCCATAAACAACCAATTACAGGTCTAAGGATGTTACCTTGTAGTCAAACAACAACACAGCATTGCAACAACATCTGGCAAATGGGCTATTACTGTATATATTACCCCATGCCTGTGCTGAAGTCAATGTACTTGTATCTCGCATGTAATCAATGGGTGCTAGCAAGTTTTAATGACCCTATCTTATTATGAAAACATTTTGAGACAACAGCAGTAGAAGTGAACTGTGATATTTAAGTACAAAAACATTATAAGATAGGAATAGTGATATTTGACAGTAGTGAACTATGCTATTTTACAGACTAATATTATGATATATCCTGCTGAAGATAAGGCCAAAACTAGTACTGTAATGTAATTTTAAAATACAAATACATATATTTGTGAATGTACATAGTACATTGTCATGGGAAGGAGAAAAGGGAGCAGCTTCTGCAGCTATCAGGAAAGATAGGGCTGACCAGGAGGGGAGGGGATCAGATGAGGTGGGTAGGGTTGAGGCTCTGGTCATGGGAGATTCCATCATTCGACATGTGGGGAAAGTATGTATAGGAAAGCAAACCAGGGTAGAGTGTTATCCAGGAATTAGGTTGACGCGGATGTTGAGGTAAGTAGAAGAGAGGGAGGAGGGGAAGGAGAAGGTGGTAGTGTTTCACGTTGGTACCAACAATGTAAGGCAAGCTAATATAAGTACCAACATAGTTGGGGATGTGTGGGATCTGGTAAATGCACCACGGGTGCAGTTTAAGGAAGCGGATATTGTTATCAGTGGAATTCTGAGTAGGAGGGATACTGACTGGAGGGTGATTGGGGATTGAAATGAGACTATGGAGTGGGTATGTGGGAAACTGGGAGTGAAATTTCTAGATCCTATTGGGTGGGTAGGAGATAGGGATCTGCGCTCAGATGGCTTTCCCTTAAACCACAGTGGTACGTATAAGTTCGGAAATTTGATTGTAAGGGTAGGAGGTACATTCAGGGAAACGGGGTTGTCTAGGGAGCGGTGATAAGGGTACAGAGATCTAGAAGTCAAGTAGGGATGACATAAAAATGATAGTGTTGAACTGTAGAAGTATTGTAAAGAAAAGAATAGAATTAAGTAATTTAATAGATATATATTTACCAGATATTGTAATAGGAGTTGAATCATGGCTGAGAAATGATATAATGGATGTAGAAATTTTCTCACAGAACTGGAGAGTGTATCATAGATATAGAATAGGAATGGTGGGAGGGGGAGTATTCATTCTTGTGAAAGAAGAATTTGTAAGCTACGAAAAAGTTAAAGATGAGAAAAATGAAATTCTAGGTGTTAAGGTGCCCGTACACTTGAGAGTAAATATCAGCGAGAACCTCTCGATAGCGGTTACTCGCTAATGGACACAGTGCCGAGAGCAACTATCGGAAATTCCCTCGCAACTCTCCGAGAGCTAACTTGTCTCAACTCGCTCGCTAGTCGACACGTGCTCCCCGGCCCTCTCAGAGATTAGCTCTCCGGATACGAACTGTGTTCGAATTGTGGCGAAGCTATCGAGAGCTTGGTTCTATTTTCAATTTCAAGATGACTAAAAATTAGTCACCGGAGGAAACAAAGCTGTTACCTGAAATGTATGAAAGTCGAGAAATTTTGTAGAATGTGAAATGTACCGATTACCGTGACAGAGTGAAGAAACTTAAAACTTTAGAGGAAATAGGAGTGAAGTTTTCTTGTTCCGGAGCTGAAGTTCAAAGGAAACTTCACAACTTAAGGAATCAGGTAAGTCTATTTAAATAAAGCTGAATTAAAAGTAAAGTGTTAGTTTATATTTTATTATAATCACATCAAGTTTATATTTTATTATAATCACATCAATTTGCATTGAAATAAATATATTATAATAATTGTAGCCTGGTTATTATTATAATAACAAGTATATAACATAATAAATCCAAACCAAACCCCATGGCACTAGGGGTAAAAATCCCTGACCTGGGCGGGAATCGAACCAGGGGCTTCCGGGTAAGAGGCAGGTACGCCACCCCCTACACCGCGGGGCCGGCTGTAATACTTATATACAATATTTAAATGAATCAATAAGGTGATGCATTCTATTGTTTAAAGTACCTCAAGAATTGAAAAAAAGGAAAAGCGGTAGCGGGACAGATGACAATTACCAAAGTAGATTTTTCTTTTTTACAGAGAATAATCACAGCTGCTGCGACTTGTCAGTAGTAGTGTGATGACATTTCGACTACTCTCCACTCTCTACATGTGCACAAATGGACAGGGTGTGGCGAGAATTCGTGAAAGCTATCTTGGCGAGTGACTCGCCGGGTACTCTCGATAGTTATTCGGGCCGAAATTAACTCTCAAATGGACAACAACCTGAGAGCGGATATCGAAAGTTAGTCTCCCAGTTAATCTCAAATGGAAACCCACCCTAAGGCTCAGTTCTAAAGATAATAGGCAACATGATGTCTTTGGAGTGTACAGACCGGGAAAGGGTAGCGCTGACATGGATTCAGAACTATTTGATAAGATAATCAGCTATGTGGGAAATGACATGGGAAGGAATGTGACTGTAGCGGGGGTTCTGAATTTACCAAATGTCAATTGGGAAGAAAATGCGAACAACAGGAAGCATGACCAACAAATGGCAAATAAGCTAATATGGGAAGGACAGCTGATTCAGAAAGTGATGGAACCAGCTACAGGGAAAAATATCCTGGATGTGGTGCTGATAAAACCAGGTGAGCTCTATAGAGAAACCGAAGTAATAGATGGTAGTAGTGATCATGAAGCTGTTTTGTTGTAGTTAAAAATAAATGCGTCAGAAAGGAAGGTCTTAAAAGTAGGACTATTAGGCAGTACCATTTGGCTGATAAAGCAGGCATGAGGCAGTTTTTAAAAAGTAACAATGATCGGTGGAAAACGGTAAATAAAAATGTAAACAGACTCTGGGATGGGTTTAAAGCAATTGTTGAGGAATGTGAAGACAGGTTTGTACCTTTAAAGGTGGTATGAAATGGTAAAGACCCACCTTATTATAACAGAGAAATAAAGCGACTAAGAAGGAGGTGCTGATTGGAAAGAAATAGAGTTTAAAAATGGCTGTGGAAGTAAGGAGAAATTGAAGGAACTTGCTAGGATATTGAATCTAGCAAAGAAGGCAGCTAAGGATAACATGCTGGCAAGCATAATTGGCAGTCATACAAATTTTAGTTATAAATGAAATGGTATATATAGGTATTTTAAGGCAGAAACCAGGTCCAAGAAGGACATTCCAGGAATAATTAATGAACAAGGGGAGTGTGTATGTGATGATCTTCAAAAGGCAGAAGTATTCAGTCAGCAGTGTGTAAGGATTGTTGGTTACAAGGGTAATGTCCAGATAGAGGAGGAGAATAATGCTAAAGAAGTATTAAAATTTACATATGATAACAATGACATTTACAATAAGATACAAAAGTTGAAAACTAGAAAAGTGGCTGAAATTGATAAGATTTCTGGGGATATACTAAAGACAATGGGTTGGGATATAGTACAATGTCTGAGGTACTTATTTGATTATTGTTTGCTTGAAGGAGCTATACCAAGCCCCTGTGTATAAAGGAAAGGGTGATAGACATAAAGCTGAAAATTACAGGCCAGTATGTTTGACATGCATTGCATGTAAGCTTTGGGAAGGTATTCTTTCTGATTATATTAGACATGTTTGTGAAATTAGGGCTGGTTTACACGGGTAGAGTAGCGAGGCGAGTAGAGTGGATAGTAGAGCTACTATTCTCCGGACCACCTTTTGAGCAGACTAAAGCGGAAGTGCGTGTACAGACCAGGGGATGGCGCGGGCGACAGGGGCAGCGCCTACGGTGTTGTCACACGGTAGGTGAGGGGGCAAGAGGGGTGCGCTACTCAGAGCGAGTTTTGGCAATGGCGCAGTCAATGCGGAGCTGCCATACTTACTCACTCAGTGGATGTCTTGAACACGTGAGTGCAGTTCCAATCATAGTCTGTTTAAAACCGCAGTGAGAGAATTTTATCAGTGTGCTTCGCTTTTACAAAAACAGTTTATGTGCATATTGTGTGCTAATTCATAATTCTTGTAGTCTCTTGTACGTTTGTAGGTTTCTTCTTACTCGTTATTGGATATTATTGTGCAATGGATTCGAACAAAAATTCACCAGACTGTTATAAGTTGAAGAAGAAACGCAAGATTTTTACGTCCAGCGAGAGAAATATGATTCTGCCTGTTTATAAGCACTTCCGAGCGAATAGTATTGACGGCGGGATTAGTTTACCTCGTGTGCTGACCCCGGCTCTGATTCCGACTTGGGTATGCAGCCACTCGATAGTGACACATATTAATTACTGTGGTACAAGGTAAGCTGACGCTGAAACCTCCTGCATAATAATAATAATAATAATAATAATAATAATAATAATAATAATAATAATAATAATAATAATATTTTTATAAAAATATATTCGTAATAATGAATTTATTGAAATTGTGCTGGACAAAGCGGAGGTGGGACAGGTTTTCGCCTAGATTCCCAACTTCACCTCTCAGTTTCAAGTTAATTCCAGTACGAGTACTGTACATAATCCTCACTTTTCTCGCTTATTCAAAAATCGCCCGTGAGAAATCAGGCCATATATTTAGATAATAATAGTGAATAATAGATAATAAAATAATAAATTAAAAATAGTAATAATTTAATGAACGTAATACTTACTGTTTATGTCAAAAGAATTCGTTCGCAATGCTTTAATCGTGAAATTGTAGTTAGTACATTAAAACTGTGAAAGCCTCCGTTGCTCAGGTGGCAGCGCGTCGGCCTCTCAACGCTGGGTTCCGTGGTTCAAATCCCGGTCAATCCATGTGAGATTTGTGCTGGACAAAGCGGAAGCGGGACAGGTTTTCTCCGGGTACTCCGGTTTTCTCTGTCACCTTTCATTCCAGCATCACTCTCCAGTATAATTTAATTTCATCTGTCAGTCATTAATCATTGCCCCAGAGGAATGAGACAGGGTTCGGCAGCCGGCTCAATTCCTATCCTCTCCGCAAGATGGGGCTTAATTTATTCCATCCCTGACCCGGTCATTGACTGGAAAACAGATTGTAGGTTTTCACATTTAAAATTTAATTCAGTAAATGAATTGTTTAAAGGTGTAGGCCATTAAAAAACTGTATGGGATTCTAACACGCAGACGTTAGTGTATTAATTATTTTAAATTCATTCGAGGTTCAATCCGTGAGCTGTGCTGTATTATAGTGGTGGAGTACAACTTTGAATGGCGCGCCGGCTCGTTTGGCAACCACGGCGAGTGTGACGAGACAATGACGTCACATCCGCTTTAGTCTGCTCAAAAGGTGGTCCGGAGAATAGCATCGTGTAAACGACCGGGATAGTAGCAAGTAGAGTAGAGTGGGTTTCTGCTGTGGTAAAGTAACTCTACCACTATCCTTCCCCCTCCACCGGAACCGTGCTCCGAGAGCTGGCGGAGAAGTCCGAGGACGCTCGATTTTTCAGCTGACGCGTCATTCGACTGCTGTATTTGCATGTGTGTACAGACGGTGGTATTACGTTGAGCGTTTATTTGGCGGCAAAATGAAGTGGACGGAAGGAGAAACTTGCAAATTTGTGGAGCTCTACAGCGAAAAAGAATGTTTATGGAAAATAAACAGCGTTACTTATAGAAATAAGAATATGAGACGGGCGGCGGAAGAGGACTTGATTGCGAAAATGGGTAAAGAGGGTTTTGAGTTAACGGAACTGAACCAGAAAATTTAAAAAAATTACGATGTACATACAATCAAGAACTCATGAAAATACGAAGATCCAAGAAGTCTGGTGGTGGTGCCGCAGACATCTACACTCGAAGATGCAATATAAAATATAAACAAGTGTCAGCTGGATTTTCACTTAATATGGAGATTTCTCAAGTTTCAATGTTACACAGCGTGTTCATCATGTGTCTCGACATGATTAAGTTAGGCAATACAATGGTGCAGGACTGTGTACATTAATCATATTAATAACATACATAGGGATCTTCTACATATCACTTGCCACTGCCGTTAATTTTCAGTAATAACAGTAATTTCCCCAACAAATTGAATAGTTTCCATATGTTGTTTGGAATATCCAAAATAATTATTGTTTACAGTACAGTGTCAGATCTAGAAGCTTAAGCTCTACACCTGGGCCGTACAAGCAACGAACAAAAAAAAAAAAAAATTAAATAGATCAATAATTTGGATATTTATGGCGAAGAAGCTACTGCAAATTAGGCCTACGCCAGCGTAATTTACAGTGTACTTATGGCCGGTTACGTCTCAAAACTCACGTGCGAAAATTAGTAGCAAATGGTATCAAAACTCACGACTGCAAACTAATAGCTAAATTAATCTTCCAATGAGTCTCAAAATTCACGACTCCGGATAGCAGGTGCCTGCGATGAAGGCAGGAGAGGTGAGGTGCGCGGTGACTCACTCACCAGGCCTCTCCTGAGGCCACAATACCATTAACATTAAATTTATATCAAAAGGAAAAATACGTTATATTACCTTTAAGACCACAGAAAAATGTTTTGATGATAATAATAATAACAATACACCTCTGTGTCATTCACCGACCATTATTTTCCCCTGTGTGTTGGGGTGACAGAGTAACATCCACAGAATCCTCTGCCTATCGTAAGAGGTGACTAAAAGGGGCCCAGGGGTACTTACATTTTTTTAGAAAAGGCCCTTGTCTTTCTTTGCCCGAAACCTTCATTTTCTCGAAGTATGCGCCACCTTCCATTTTGTTCCCTTTGATTAGTATTAATAGAGGATGGCTGCCCAGTTGCACTCCCTCTTAAAACAGTAATCACCACCACCACCTTTTCCTTCATTGTTTTCAACACTTATTGATTTTTAATGAACCTTTCCACATTTTCTTGGCTGGGGAAAGAACCACCATCTTAAAATATCATCAACATCAGCGCTGAGGAGTCTTTTTTAAGTCATATAGCAACAGAACGTCAAAGATAGCGATTGGCTACTTCGCTATATTTTAGATAAAATTCTGACACATTTTAATTTATGATTTTATAAATTTGGTGACCCAAGTGGTCCATACTACGAGTATATAACATTGCGTTTCGTGTAATCGCGTGGGGGCGTGATGTAATATATTAATCTATGCTAAGTAAGGCATCTGGGAGTACATGACTCAGTCATACGTGTGGAGCATGAGTTCATATTATTTTCGGAAAGCGTATCAGAGACCGTTCATCATACTCGCCCACTTTCTGAAGGGAATGGAGATAAGTAATTTAATTTCCCTGCGATGAGATTCATGACCAAATTAATCTCTAATGAAACTAAATGAGTCAATTAACAGTCGTAATATTTAATATCGGTAAAATAAAGTTTCTTATATAAGTAAATGCCGTCTTCTGGCCTCATAATAGAACTAAGCCTCGGTAATTACTACCAACTGAAAATTTATTTTAACTAGCAGCAGGCAATATACCTACTTTAATTTTATGTCGTCCGGCTGCATGGATACATGGTTAGCATGCTGGCCTGTGGTCCAATGGATCCAGGGAGTCCCAGGTTCGACTCCTGGCCGGGATTTTAACTTTCATTTGTTAATTCCTATGGCTCGGGAACTGAGTGTTTGTGCCGTCTTCAGCATTGGACTTCATGGATTGCAAAAAAGAGGCGTATTTTTATTTTTCATCTATTCACATAATTCAATCGATTATCCATCCGACACACTTACACCGAAAAATTTATTCATGACGCAACCGATTATTCTACGCGATATAACTGAATGATATTTGAAATTCATTTGATTATTTATTCCATTATTTAAATAACCGGATGGAAGCTATTTGATTTTTTAAAAATATCCGATTATAATTATCATCACTAGCAGGGTGGGCATATATCCATTCAAATAAAAACGGGTCCTGCTCGTTAGGTTTGAGACTGGCCCAGATAGAGAAACCTATTCTTGCTAATCCTCTTCTTAGAATTCGTGAATTTTGATACTTGTGAGTTTTGAGACTCGTGGGTTCTGAGACGACACACTGATGGCCAATGGGTATTCTTTCTATAACTTTTGAAATTAATTCTGTAAAATTTCATTCGGATAAGATTTAGGTTGGCTGAAATACAAAAAATGGAAATAGAAACATCACTACAATCTAACTGGGGAAAGGAGTACCTCACCCATTCACCGTGGAACAAAAACCTTCGCCAGAATTATGATCTATAATTAGACTGGAGCTCGTTCATATAGTTTATCTTAGAAATCACCACTACAGAATTCACAGACGAAGACTAGTAAAATCCTGAGGGGATGATTACACTGTCGTTACTTTATGTACAGTAATGAATAAAGTCATAAAAATTCAATCGTTTGTGTTCCTGGGTTAAAATACATGCTTGTACTGCCAGGGAACTGCTCCTTCATTAACAAAATGATTCCTGAGACGATCCCTCATGTTCTTGGCCAACTGTGTCGAGTTTGTCCCCCCATATTTCTCCAAATTGCCAAGTTCTCTCAGAATTAATGCCGATGCCCCGAGTGCATCTCTCCTACTAAGCCAGCCTCTTACCCATTCCCTTTTTTCCTCATTTACTTCTTCTTCTAACGCTTCACTAACCTCTTGCAGTAATATGTTTGTAAATGTCTTTAAACACTTCCTTACGATGTGCTTACGTCTTGACATGGTGCTACTACTGTACTCTACTGTATGACTCTACTCCCGTATGAACGATACGAGTGTCAACTCTACCAGACAGCGGTAGAGTAGAGTAACGTGGCTACTCTACTAACTACTCTACTCGCCTCGCTACTCTACCCGTGTAAACCAGCCCTTAATAACTGGCTTAATAGAAGGCAGTTTGTTTTTAGGAGAGGTTATTCCACTGAAGCTCAACTTGTAGGATTCCAGAAAGATATAGCAGATATCTTGGAATTGAGAGGTCAAATGGACTGTATTGCGATTGACCTGTCTAAAGCATTTGATAGGGTGGATCATGGGAGACTACTGGCAAAAATGAGTGCAGTTGGACTAGACAAAAGAGTGACTGAATGTGTTGCTATATTTCTAGAAAATAGATCTCAGAGAATTAGAGTAGGTGAAGCTTTATCTGACCCTGTAATAATTAAGAGGGGAATTCCTCAGGGCAGTATTATTGGACCTTTATGTTTTCTTATATCTATATATATAAAATAAGAGTTTTGTCTGTACATTGCTCAGAATTTGAAATGGATGGCATTTCTGTATCGGTCATGTCCACAGTAACAAAGAAATGCACGTTTTACTTTTCCGTAATTTCTGTCTGTCTGTATGAATGTATGTATGTATGTATGTATGTATGTACACGCATAAATAGAAAACGGCTAAAGAGAATTTAATGAAAATCGGTATGCAAAGTCAGGGAATAAGCCACTACAATCTAAACCATAAATAATTTTATTCACTCTCATAGAAATGGTAGTTTAGGGGAAGGCCTAAAATTAATTTTCAAATATTTACGTTATTAGTAGTCCTATCTTAATAAAAATTGGTAGGCCCTAAGCACGGGGAATAAGTCGCTACAACCTAGGCTATGAATAATTGTATTTACGCTAAGTGAAATGGTAGTTTAAGGGAAGGCCTAAAATTTAATTCTTAAATATTTACGCCACGAGTGGTCTTATCTCATTAAAAACTGGTATACAATGTCGGAGAATGAACCACTATAATCTAGGCTGTACATTATTTTATTCATGCTGAATGAAATGGTAGTTTAGGGGAAGGCCTAAAATTTAATTCTCAAATATTTATATTATTAGTGATCGTATCGATAAATACAACATAACCAAAGTTTTATAGAATCAAATCTCCGACTATTTATGTCTTATACATTTTTACTGTACCGGCTATGATAACACAGATATTCATGAATTTGTATTTTTGTTGCTAAGTCCATAACGACGCTGAGCCACGAGAAAATGGGTTGACATAATTTAATGAAAATCAGTATAGAGAGTCGGGGAATAAGAAACTACAGTCTAAGCTATAAACAATTTTAATCACCCTGGATGAAGTTGTAGTTTAGGGGAAGGTGCCTAAATTTTAATTTTTAAATACCTATGTTTTTGGTCCTATCGAAAAGTGCTAGATAACAAAAGTTACAGAGAATACAATTTCCGATCATTTATGTTTTATTCAGTTTTACTGTACCAACTATGTTGAGTGGTATTTCAGAGTCGGAAGAAAACTAAATGTGAAGGCCTACAATATCGAAGGTGCATAACATTGATCAACAATAACATTACATTGACCATTGTTTGCTGTGGTGTTCTTTGTCTCTTATGCTGCCTCTCAACTCCGATAGATGGGATTATTGCTGCGTACCGAGTACAAAAGCCTGACTGAATATTGGCGGGAAATAGCCGGGGAGTTAGAAAACTTCCTTCTTTAGCATGCCATTCCTCTGGTTCATACATTTTCTGATACATATGGTACGTAACACACTGTTTCTTCTTAGTGCGTTATTCCAGTTATTCGATCCCTTCTCTGGCGCGCTGTTTTGAATGAGCAGTGTGCATACTTAAGGCAGAGGCTGGTAGTAGTAGTAGTAGTAGTAGTAGTAGTAGTAGTAGTAGTAGTAGTAGTAGTAGTAGTAGTAGTAGTAGTAGTAGTAGTATGCGCTGGTCTAGAATAAAAATTTAGACCTATTCCAAATTATAGCACCACAATTCACTTAACTCAAAATTCAACCGTGAAAAGATCCGTTTCTTAAGAAAAGCTTCTTCCTCTTCACTTTTCTTGAATTCTACATTCATTTTATTCCAAATTATCAGTGAAGAGGGGGTTTCTCCTCTGGCTTGGAGGAACAATTTGCCTCCAAGTCAGATTGATTTTTCCGCCGCCAGTGTAGTGAATTTATACTTTCCGACTCATCGGGTACTCCTAGGAAACAGATTAGTAAAAGGGCATAGATTTGCCCTGGGAGTCTCCACTATTCGACCCTCTCCCCACCGAAAAAAGACGAAGAGTGTTGACGAATCACGGCTGTCTGCAGCTTGGTCATTCCAGCTCTGGAACTGTGGACTGTTAGATTGGCAGTGTAGTCCTGTTCGTTAAAAATGAGAAAATGTGTGGTGTTTCATTTGATTGAGTATTTCATCTGAAAGCATTGCTTTTAGCCGCGCCATTCCTACTGATGTCATTGTAATGTACTTTTCAGTTGGGAAAACCACTAAGACAGTCTTTTTGAGGATGTAAACAGGCAGGTGGAGAGTGAGTGTCTGCCATGATAATGAAATTCTCCAACCTGATTGTGATGGATGGTAGGCAAGCGGGCCTAACCTTACAATGAAAATTCATATGAGAAAAGACGTTTGGTGATTTCCCCGTCGCGTTTCTAGGGTAACATTAAGAGCTATACAATTTAATAGTCTTGCGCACAACGTGTACACTACCTAACCTAGAATTCTGTATATACAATGTAGAATCCCGTAGCGAAGCACAGGTACATCAGCTAGTATATATATATATATAAATGATATGAGTAAAGAAGTGGAATCAGAGGTAAGGCTTTTTGCAGATGATAGTATTCTGTATAGAGTAATAAATAAGTTACCGGTACAAGGTTGTGAGCAACTGCAACGTGACCTCGATAATGTTGTGAGATGGACAGCAGGCAGTGATATGTTGATAAGCGGGGTTAAAAGTCAGGTTGTGAGTTTCACAAATAGGAAAAGTCCTCCCAGTTTTAATTACTGCGTTGATGGGTGAAAGTTCCTTTTGGGGATCATTGTAAGTATCTAGGTGTTAATATAAGGGAAGATCTTCATTGAGGTAATCACATTAATGGGATTGTAAATGAAGGGTACAGATCTCTGTACATGGATGTGAGGGTGGTTAGGGGTTGTAGTAAGGATGTAAAGGAGAGGGCATATAAGTCCCCGGTAAGACCCCAGCTAGAGCATGGTTCCAGTGTATGGGACCCTCACCAGGATTACCTGATTCAAGAACCAGAAAAAATCCAAAGAAAGGCAGCTCAATTTGTTCTGGTGATTTCCGACAAAAGAGTAGCGTTACAAAAATGTTGCAAAGTTTGGGCTGGGAAGAATTGGGAGAAAGAAGACGAGCTGCTCAGCTAAGTGGTATGTTGATATAGATGTTGATTCCCATAGGGAACATGAAATATTTGTCCTGAATGAGTAAATTTATAATACCAATATAATGGTCCGTTATTGGACATTATAAATTTTCCAGCCAACTCATTCTTGGTTTCCTGCATTTTGCCCTTGTGTGCTAAGTTGGGCTCATCAGTTGGTACCTAGCACACCTACCAAGACGCAAGGCTAGTGCATACCGTGGAGGCCACTGCATAGGAAGTGAGACATAGTCTCTCATAGTGCATTGGCACTGCTGGTGGCTTCAGGTAGCCTATGCAGTGGCCTCCACGGTATGCACTAGCCTTGCGTCTTGGTAGGTGTGTTAGGTACCAACTATGAGCCGAACTTAGCACACGAGGGCGAAACGCAGGCAATCAAGAATGAGTTGGCAGGAAAATTTATAATGTCCAATAACAGAACATTATATTGGTATTATAAGTGGTATGTTTTTAGCTGTCAGCAGAGAGATGGCATGGAATGACATTAATAGACGAATAAGTTTGAGTGGCATCTTTAAAAGTGGGAAAGATCACAATATGAAGATCAAGTTGGAATTCAAGAGGACAAATTGGGGCAAATATTCATTTATTAGACGGGGAGTTAGGTATTGGAATAACTTACCAAGGTAGATGTTCAGTAAATTTCCAATTTCTTTGAAAACATGTAAGAAAAGGCTAGGAAAACAACAGACAAGGAATCTGCCACCTGGGCAACTGCCCCAAATGCAGATCAATATTGATTGATTGATTGATTTATTTATTGATTGATTGATTGATTGATTGATTGATTGATTGATTGATTAGGTGGGAACATCCAACTCTTGAAATTCTGAATTGCAAGAACAGTAGTCCGAATAGCAATTTCTTGCTGCACAAACACTAAAATATGATGCATTACTGGTGTGCATGTGGCTGACAGTCTAGGGAACATCTAATGCACGAAAACAAAGCAGTGTGAGGGATGGCGTCTTATGGGTACCGGTAGTTATGAAACTTGATCAGTGAGCCAATAGTTAACAGATCGGTAAGTCAGCTGCTGTTACGCTGTGCAAAGCAGCTAAGATTTATCGAGTTGACAGCTAACAAATCGATATCTATTGGACGGATATCTCGCCAATTCAGAAACCGGGCGTTAGTTTGCCGCCACTTCGGAAGAGTTACTGTGAACCTAAAAATGTTCACTTTTTTAACTTTAAAATTAAGGATAGCTGACAATTTATTAAAAACTGTTGCTCAGAATTGTCTCTTCTGTTACCTGTTAGGGGGGGGGGGCGTACCTGATTTAATTTTCACCCTGCTTGAATATTGCTTGTTGTTGATGTATGCCTCAAAATAGGTACCACCAAGGCCAAGACGGGGCAGGTGGGTTGGGGTTAGTCAAGCACAGAGCCATATTATCTTCACCCAACGGCTGAGTTACAAGTGATTTTGCATATGTGATGCATTATGTGTTTCACTTTTATCACTTTAAATTATAAGACCATGGTGTTTTGTGGGGATGTAATCTCAAAAATCCTTCCGGCAAGAAAACCACGTGAGACTCAGAATGCTTCTTATGCATAGCTAAGAACAATACATCCTGTACACGTCTACTCTGGGGTCACGACAGTACAGTTGGGCACTGTGTCCCTGTTTCGGCACACTGTGCTGGTGCACAGTTATGTTCCGCTATCCCGGAACGCGGAGTGTCAATTGTTTGGGAACATTCTCAAGCGAGACTGAGAGAGTGACGTGCTATTCCATTCCATCAGAAGTGCCACTACGCACTGCCCTTCACCTTCGCCTAGTAGCTGACTGTCCAAACCAGCAGTGTGCCGCTGCCAGTCCTGCTACGTGCTGCTCGTGTTGGAGTGTTCCGTGTTCCGTCATATCTTCTTTGTTCTATGAGTTCCGTTACACTGGCCACTGGCCTTCGTTACATGCGAATAACTTAAAGTGTTCTGTTTTGTGTTGAACTGTTCTATAAAAGTGTTTTCATTCAAGTCTAGGAATATATACCGTACAAAAGATGGTAAACTTTCCATAATGTTGCACTGGAGTCCTGTTTGTGACTTTTTACTAGAATAAAACCCGACAGAGTGAAATGCAATATATGTTTTTCTCTTTTGTGTGCAAAGGGATCTTTAACCGGCACAATGACGAGACATTTCAAACTTAAAAATCGCAGAGCAGACGTTTATCAAAGTAGGTTCGTATCGGTGCATCATGACTCTGAAGATGAAAAGGCAACAACTGAAGCTTCAAGTTCTGTGCCTGCCACATCATCTTCCTGTGTTGCTAATGGAAGCTGTTTCATTATCGTCTACCACCGATACAACAACAACAACAACAACAACAACAACAGGGACGTCGGATCATACACTCTTATCCTAAAATCAACATTTTAGACATGGTATTTCTGGGTGCATATTTCAGAATTCCGACTGGTTTTTCACGTTACATGTAACTATTCTCATGTTTAGACCCGTATTGAAATTTGCTGCAAATTATGGTTTTTCACGTGCCGTGAAGTTTTATCCTGGCCCTAATTACTCACAATACCGGCCGATACATTCAACTGGTGAAAATATCCTTTGATTAGTTACTTTAAAACACCTATACTGCCATTGTAACAGTGTTGTCTGTATTTCATATTGACCGACAAATCTTAACCTATACGCAGCCTTTAAACGTGATTATTGGGTGCGAATTTCAGTGTTCCGACTGTTCGTTCACGTTCCGTGCAGCTTTATGCTGGCTATGGCCATAACTAAGCACAGTACGTTCGGTACAGGCACATTCCCGCTGGCGCGGAGCATGTAATGTTTCCTCTTGAAGTTCCCTCTACTACACAGTGGCAGTCCTGTGTGCCGGCACTCTGTACCGAAACACTCCGCCTCAAGCTCCTAATGTTGCGGAACAACAACTGCCCAACCCTACACGTCAGTCGATTGTTTTCACCACTAAAATAGTTTGTTATATGTGGTGCCAGGCATTGAGTATTTTCTCTAACTACATAATGATAATCATAACAGAAGAGTTATAAACAGTGTTTAACACATTGAGGTTGAAGGCTGTAAAGACTTAATCATTGAAGACAGAGAATGAAGCCCGTATGGTGCGTGTTCTGATTTTCATCGTTGCTACAAAACGAACGTAATTTGTTCTTTGATCTGCAGTGCAGTGCAAGATTTGTTTCATATACTTCTTGAAAAGTAAGCCTCCGTGGCTCAGACGGCAGCGCGTCGGCCTCTCACCGCTGGATACCGTGGTTCAAATCCCGGTCACTCCATGTGAGATTTGTGCTGGACAAAGCGGAGGCGGACAAGTTTTTCTCTGGGTACTCCAGTTTTCCCTGTCATCTTTCATTCCAGCAACACTCTCCATTCTCATTTCATAGCTTCTATCAGTCATTAATAAATCACTTTGGGAGTGGCGACCCCATCGTACTAATAGCCTATATCTGCTTCATTCCTTCCATCCCTGACCCGGTCAATGACTGGAAAACAGGTTGTAGGATTTCATTTCATTTCATTTCATTTCATTTCATTTCACTTCTTGAAAAAGAAAATAGATGGCGGCAAACTATTCTTCTTACTTTCAAATCTGGTCAGAGCTGTGTCGATTCAACAGCAGTGTGCACATAATGACGGCTACGCACGAACATAGAGTGAAGGACAGTGATTTATTGGTGGTGTTGTATGGTGATTCAGGACTGTATGATGGCGATTTTGATTCTAATTTTAACATTTGTGCTGATGACAATTCTGAATGGTCTAAAAACCAAATAAACTCAATATCAGGTATATTTTATTGGTTAAGGGTATACATTGAACTTTTAAATGAAAACCTATTAATTTCAATCCATTATTTCCGTGGTAAATGATCACTCAATTGTATTACAGTCTTTCAAATGTGAAATAGAAAGTATGAACTCAAATATAGTGAAATAAAAAGTTACCAATGTTCAAAACTAGCATATAATTTAAAAGTCCAAAATTGGTGAAAAATGGCCAGTCTGGGGATTAAAATTTACAAAAGTAAGCAAGATCTCAGTGTGTGGATATCTACCAGTATGAACTGAACAGGGGCAAAAGAAAGTAGTTGCCTATTGTGAGGCTGAATGTATGGTAGTTGGTAACAGAGCACTCAACACAACTACACTAGGACCAAGATATTTGTTTATTTGTATATCTGAAAGTAGTAGATTGTACATGACACCTAGCAACTATTAAAGAGTTCTCCTATACATATCATAGGAATATTAAGGGAACCAAATCAAAATGTCTTGTTTTCTCCGTTTATATTAGCCTTAGCGAAAAACTACACTATAAACACTCTACAAAATATATCCGATCTTTTATGTTTCATGCATTTTTAACATACAAGGACTAACTGGGATATTCATGTTTATTATATTTGTCATGAAGTTACAATTATATCCTGAAATAGGGTAATTGCACTATATATCGAACGCCTTTAAATATCGGAACACTTCACCCATCTTGTTGTAAAATAAGGATGTCCCAAAAGCCAAAGTTAAACCTGTTGAAAAAATGAAATGGTTTCAGTATTCATTATCTGCCTTGACTGAAGCTGTTCAACAGATTAAGTCCGGTATCATGTCCCAAAGGCAGGCATCTAAAACATATCAGGTCCCTTTAACAATGTTAAATGACAAACTATTGGGACGTCAGAAGATTCATACTGCCCTTGGCTGGAAGCTATTCCTGAATACACGTGAAGAAGAGGGCATTAGTGAATGGGTGATCAACATGGCAAAGAGAGAATTTCCATCATCAAAGAAAGAGCGCATCGTTCAAGCACCGAAGACCCGGGAAAACCTGGTTCAAGTGTTAAACAATTAGCAAGGACAGGGCTGCTGTCTTGGAAGAGAGAATATGTTGTTGGTTTGCTAGACTGTTGTGCTACCTGGAAATTGAGAATGCAAGATCAGTAGGGGAGACCCAAGCAGGATCTTCAATGCAGACGAGACACATTTTCTGTTCCATAAGGTTTCAAGAAACTATTTTGGAGTCAAAGGGGAACAGCTTCAAATGATGGCAATCTCTAAAAAGAAAGAAGGAATGATTGTGCTCGGAAATTTCTAAGCCGATGGGTGTTGTCCCCCAACAGTGATCATCTACAGCAACATACGACTTCAGGAACTTATCAAAGATGGTGTACATGAGCCATGAATTTATGAGAAAACTGAAAGTGGCCTGAAGAAGGCCCCAGCGTTTCTGAACTACCTTGAACTCTTTAGGTCATGGCTAGAGGGAGAGAAAATTACGCTTGCTGATATTCTCTTTCTTGAGGGACACAGGAGCCATCCCTTCAAGCCAGTGAATATTATCATGACCATGAAATAATATTGTGATGCCTTTTACATAATGCCACCCATCTTCTGCAACCAGCAGATGTGGGGGATATTTACACCTCTAAACAGAGCATGAGAAAATACTCTCCAAGACAAGAAAATACGAACTCACGGTGCATCAGTAACCAAGGTAAATTTTGCACCCATGTTAAAGAAAATTTGGGAAGACCCTGTTAGGCCAGATAATGTGAAAAGCATCTCTCGTAAGTTTGGGCTTTATCCACTAGATCCCAATGCTGTGGACTACACAAAATGTGTTTCAGATACATTGGAAACCCCAGTGGGAAGGCAACAGCAAGAGAGTGACTAAGGCTGCCCTTCATCCACTTCCACCCAGAAGTTGAAGTTCGAGCTTGATGACCTGGAAGAATTCTTGCCTCCTTGTATTCTCGACAAGTTCATTGACAAACTAAGACGTGATCATAGCGAGTAGAAGGTAAAAGTGTGATCTCTCCCCTAGTTCATCTTTTCCTCCACCAGGCAACTCTTACAGAAGTAAGCTTGAGCTTACAAGTCAGCATACGAATAAAAGACAATTATTGCGTGCTAAATATTATTATTTTGCTTACCGTTTCAGAAGTCATTGTTAGATAGTTTAGATAGCTTCGGGGAAGACTTTGTGCTCTTAGAAGTTTTCAGTTCCTTCCTCATCTATCTTATTACAAAATAAAATTGATTCTTCATATAATATAACTCAAGTTTAGGGATAATGTACACAACATGGTCTTTCAAGTTAATAGTGATACTGTGTAAACTGTTTGAACACTCATAAAATATATTGCCCCATAGACTATGTTCACGGGAGAGTTTTGTTCCACTACATTTTCAATTTGCACGAACACATTATAAACTGCTCTTGAAGGATGGATGAGGGAAGTGCTGCCATTGCTGTACTTTTTTTGCTATAGTCCCTAATAAATGTGAGAGCTGCAGTATTTTTTCTGTAGGCATTCCGTGAAGCAGGCTGACACATTTACGACATTTCGTGACTTTGGATGCGTTGCATATTATATATCCTTCTAGATAATAAATCACTCTTTAGTTAGACTGTAGCTATCAATATTAAGTAGGCCTATATTGTTCTCCCACTCTAATCATCCATATTCTCAGTAAAGTCTAGTGCTTGCCTTATTTTATTTTGACCGAGCTCGATAGCTGCAGTCGCTTAAGTACGGCCAGTATTCGGGAGATAGTAGGTTCGAACCCCACTGTCGGCAGCCCTGAAGATGGTTTTCTGTGGTTTCCCATTTTCACACCAGGCAATTGTACCTTAATTAAGGCCACGGCCGCTTCCTTCCTACTCCTAGCCCTTTCCTGTCCCATCGTCGCCATAAGACCTGTGTCGGTGCGACGTAAAGCAACTAGCAAAAAAAAAAAAAAAAAAAATTAAATTTTTATTTTGAGCTTTTTCTACTACAGCCTTATTTATATCTTCTGTCTTCGTATCCAGTGTACTCATTTGATTGATGAACGATGTCAGTGTCAGTTCAGATACGGGTTCACAATTACTACCACAAACATAATACATGTTGTAGCAGGGGGAGAGGTGATACTCTCACGTGGCGGATGACGGAGGGGTGTCCTAACCGACTAGCCGGCGGACTTGAGCGGAATAAAATACCTCTCGTAGACCAAACAAACAACCCCGTGTGGGTGGGGGATGCAGAGGAATATTACACCCACGGTATTCCCTGTCTGTTGTAGTAGTTAATTAAAAAAAAGGGGGTGTCCGACTCGTTGGCTGAACGGTCAGCGTACTGGCCTTCGGTTCAGAGGGTCCCGGGTTCGATTCCCGGCTGGGTCGAGGATTTTAACCTTAATCGGTTAATTCCAATGGCACGGGGGCTGGGTGTATGTGTTGTCTTCATCATCATTTCATCCTCATCACGACGCGCAGGTCGCCTACAGGCGTCAAATAGAAAGACCTGCATCTGGCGAGCCGAACCCGTCCTGGGATATCCCGGCACTAAAAGCCATACGACATTTCATTTCATTAAAAGGGGCGATCAAGAGATCCTGAATTTTGAACCATGAGATTACCTGTGATTAGTATCATCGGCGCAAGGAAGGCCATGAGTCTACTTTTCTTGCCATTAGTACCAGTATCTGAGGAATACCATGGATCTGTGGGTGGATCCCTATGGGTTTTACAGTACCCGTGTATAGTATCCGCCACTATAACAGAGGCGCCCCTCCGTCCAGGTTCGGTTGGAACATCCCAAGGAGAAAAACAGAGGCTATCCTCACTGGGGAGTTTCAGCATCTGGTTGTGGACATCATGGGTCTGCGTTTGGGCAATGCCTGTTATGAGTACCACTATACGAGCGACGCCATGGGTCTACGTTGCCTGTGATTAGTACCGACTATGTGAGGAACACCATGGGATAGTACGTGTCCCTGTGATTAGTACCACTATGTGAGGAAAACCATGGGTTTGGGTTGCCCATGAGTGGCACCATTATGTGAGAAACACCATAGGTCTGAGTTACCTGTGCGTAGTACATTACCTGTGAGTATTACTCCAATGTGAGGAACACCGCGAAATCGTTACTTGTGATTAGTACTGCTACATGAGAAATACCAGGATTCTGTAAGTATCATTATGAGGGGCCGTTGACCTAGATTTTGGACCCCTTTAGACATCAAGCATCATAGCTTCAGGATTGGAAGCAGCCCCTTGGTCAGTACATGCCATTGTTTTGAGTTAGTTTCTTGGAAGGTGGAGCATTGCGGGTCAGATCCCCTGATAGTTGTAAGTTCGTAATCATTGTTCCTTGTCGTGTTTTTGAATTCTAGTCAGCTGCTTGATTTTGGAATTATTTTTAACTTTTAATACTGTGAGTTGGATATGCTGATCATTTCACATTCATATTCTTCCATTCATTCTTCATTATGAAGTTTTGAATTCTGGTCAGTGTACAGAGTTTTAAATTTTCAGTACATTTCATTAAAATCAAATCAGAATCTCTTTATTTGCAAATGAGGTGTCTACCTCGGTGGCAAATGGTACACTAAAATACATTATTGTCAAGCACTAAATATTAAATTAACAAGAGAAGAAAATTTCCCTATAATACAATATTATACAATTTACGCTAACAATTCTTTCTATTAAACACAGAGCTTATCCTTAATAAATTTATATTATTTACAAAATTCTACTTATAATATCTCCTGTACTACTTACAAATATAGTCAACTGATATACAGTATGTGGAATTACTTCAAATGATACTGTACAACTGGTATAAGATTAAAATTTACATTGCATTTATTTACTTTTTTATTTCTTTACCCATTCTGGAACCTAAGTAGCATAACGACCTGCTGCGTCTTAACCAGAGCCTCTTTTGCCACCACTTTTCAGAGTTCCTGAAGGGCCTTCACAGCTACCGTAGCGGTCCCAGGGCCCTCGAAGTCCCCACTGTACTTCACCACTACAGAAAGTCCCCTACTTTGGCTGTCCAACTTCTTAGACCAGGGGATGGAATTAATTTTTTCACACACATTTTTTATTTATATTAACCTGCACTGGTCGAATGCCCTCTAACATTTATTTTCTCTGTTGCTGTTTTTTCTCTTCTTGAATATCTGTACAGATTTTGGAAAAGGATCAAACACTACCCTGGTAAACTGTTCCACTCCTTCACACCCTTCCCAATGAATGAAAATTTACCCCAATCGCTTCTGCTAAAATTCCTTCTAATTTTATATTTGTGGTCAGTCCTGCCGATATAATTATTTTTCAACTGAAGCCTCTCACGGATATCTCCCCATGCTGTGTCTCCTGTATAGGCTCTATATAATTCTATAAGTCTAGTTTTCTCCCTTCTCTTACTTAAAGTTTCCCACCCTAGTTCCTTTAACATTTCTGATACACTGCTCTTTCTCCTGAAATCCCCTGTTAAAAATCTTGCTGCTTTCCTCTGCACACTATCTATTTCTTTTATTAGGTATTCTTGGTGAGGATCCCAAACACTGTTTGCATATTCCAATAATGGACGAACCATACTTAGGTAACTTTTCTCTTTTAATTCTTTGTTGCATCCTTTAAGTAGCCTCATTATGACATGTAACGATCTGTATGCTTTCCCAACAATGTCATCCACATGACCCTTCCAGTGCAAATTACTTTCAAATCTCACACCTAAGTATTTGCACTTGCCATCCTTTGGGATAACTACCCCAACCAAAGTATATTCAAATTGTTATTTATTTCCCTATAAACAATTATGTCATCTGCATACAATCTTATTTTCGATGTTATATTGTTCCCTAAATCATTTACGTATATTAAGAAAAGTAACGGACCGATTATACTACCATGTGCAATTCCCTTACAAACTTTCTCTTCCTGCGATATGTTAATTCCTACTTTGACTTTCTGAACCCTTGAATTTAGAAATGTTTTTACCCAACGAGTAACCCTTACATCCAATCCTATTCCCTCCAATTTCTTTAATAATATTCCATGTTCCACTCTATCAAAGGCTTTGGAAAGATCAATGGCTATGCAATCTAACTGGCCTCCTGAATCCAATTGGTCTGATATGTCCTGCTGAAATCCCACCAGTTGTGCCTCACAAGAAAATTTCTTTCTAAATCCATACTGGCTCCTCATGAACCAATTTTTATCATCACATATCTCTCTGATGTACTTTGATATTAAACTCTCCAGTATTTTACAAACTATACTGGTCAGGCTGATTGGTCTGTAGTTCTCTGGTTTCCTTTTATCACCTTTTCCTTTATAAATTGGTATTATTATAGATTCCTTCCATTCCTTTGGTATTACACTATTATTTATGACATAGTCAAAGAGAAATTTTAAATAAGGCAATATGTACCACCCCATTGCCTTTAACACCTCCCCAGTAATTTGATCACTTCCTGCTGCTTTTCCTTGCTGGAGCAGTTGGATTTCTCTGAAAATATCTTCATCTGTGAATGAGAAGCTTCTTGTTTCTCTCTGTGTCTCTCCCTCTGTATCTTCTGTTTCAGTTTCCAACTCCTGACAATCATGTACTGAATCTTTGAATTCCCTACTAAATAGGTTTGCTTTCTCAGTATCTGTTAAATATTGTTCACCCCTTCTCCCACCATTGTAGGAATTTGGATTCATTTTCCTTTTTGATTCCTGATACATGAATACAGCTTTTTCCATTTCCCTTTGTGGTCATTATGCTCTTGAAGAATGCCATTCATATAATTCTCTTTTGCTTCCTTTTTCACTCTATTCAGTTCCCTCACTAGCTGTTTTCTACTTTCTCTACTCTCCCTACCTTCTTTGATTTTCCTGTTTACTATTCTACATTTTCTTTTTAATTTTATTTCCCTTGTATAATAAACAGGGTCTGAGGTCATTTTACCCTTCTTAACAGGTACAAATCTCTTCTCTCCTTCCCAAATGATTCCTTTAAATTTAGCCCAAAGTGTATCCACATTACCACTCACTTCACTTATCCAACAACTGAATTGTGATTTAAGGTAAGTCCCAAATTCATCAACTTTAGTTTTTTGTACAATTTCTTGTCTTGTGTGACCCTCTTATTAAGCCTTTTTGGTACCAGTCCTACATCCATTATTACAGCCTTATGGTCACCTATTCCTTCAATTACCTCAGTTTTATCAACAATTTCCCATGGTTTAACCAAGAATACATCTAGTAAGTTATTGAGACGAGTCAGATCTTGTACTACTTGTGTAAATCCTCCCTCCCAAATTAACTTATTTGCCAGTTTCTGTTCATGGGCTTCACTTGCAGTTCCATTCCATTCAACTTCCGGCAAGTTTAGATCTCCCCCAATTATTACCACATCATTATTATTGTTTTTATGAGTATAATCTATTATTTTCTCAAATATTTCCATGTCTCTTTCCTCTCGTCCAGGCCTGTATGTTCCTATAATTCCCACCTCCTTCATATTATCAAAAATTAATTTTATCCCTAATATTTCATCCCTTTCATCGGTAAACCATTCATGTGAACAATAAGTTTCCTTCACCAGAATAAACACATCCCCTCCCTTTTTATCTTCTCGGTCTCTACGATAGACTGTGTACCCTTCTGGAAATACTTCTCTATTACCCACCCCTTCTCTCAACCACGATTCCACTCCTATCACCACACCAGTCTCATAAGGATCCATTAATGTACCGAATTTTAATTGTTTATTTACTACACTCTGACAGTTTACCAAGAGCAATCTCAGACCCCCCTTCCTCCCTAAAACTTGACTGTTGCAATTGTGTAACTTGAAATTCCTTACTTTCCTGAGTTTCCTTTTTTAGTTGGCTGAGCCAGCTTGAAGTACAGCTGGCTCTTTCTACTAGTTTTTATGGTCAGTATTATAACTCAAGGGAGTTGCCTTTTTTACAGTACATATCTTAAGATTAATAAAATCTAGAACAATATTTGCTATCTTTCGTTTACCTGAATTGTTTAGATGAAGGCCATGCTTTGTGTAACAGTGTCTCTCGAAACTGCTGCTATCAATTACCTGTGTATTACGAAAATGTTTACAAATTTTAACCATATCTGTATTAACTTTGTCCACTTCAATGTTCACACACGAGTCTCTAATCAAATCATGCCTGTGGGGCACGTTCACTATAAAGATGTTAGTGTGTGTCAGCTTACCTAGTGTACATTTAAGTTCAGAAATGACATTCTTAGCGTCGTTGTGAGCTACGTTGTTCGTCCCGCCGATGATCACTACTGCATCACGACTTCCGAGTTTTCTTGCCGCCTGCTCCGTGTTTTCCAATACCTTCTTCATTGGGGCCCCAGGATAGACGACAGCCGATGCTGCAATATCTTTATTGTTCATTTTCTCCGCAATTCCCCTCGCTTGGCTATCACAAAATGTAAGAATGTTCGACACTTTCGCCGGTGCACTTTGTGGGAATTTAGGCCTAACTTTGCCGCTTCTCGTAACGGATTTTGCGCTATACGTTTGACTGCTTCTCGTACGGATACCTTGCGTATCACTTACTTCCCTCAGGGCTGAAAATCTATTTTTGGTGTCAATTACAAAATTGTCCTTATTTAAGTGTAAACTTTTCCTCCTAGAATCTGAAGCAATCACTCTTGTTTCCAATTCTCGAATACTGTAATACAGTTTTTATTGATATCAATAACGAGCAAAGCATGAGACTGCAACGTGCCCAAAATGCATGCATCAGGTATGCATTCGACATACAACCATACGCCCATGTATCCCCATTCTATACACAATTATCTTGGTTACGACTGAATGACAGACGTAGACTCTACGCAACCACTTTGGTGTATCAAGTGCTTTCTGAAAACACTCCTCCTTACCTATCCACCAGATTTCGCTACCTTAGTTCCCTGCACCTGTTCAATACCCGGTCAGGCTGTACGCTAGAAATTCCTGTGCATCGAACCGCAACCTACAACAGATCGTTCACTATCACCGCCACGAGCTGGTGGAATGAACTCCCCAATGACATCAGCGAAGCTAAATCTAAGACAAAATTTAAAATCCTTTGCCAGCGTCATCTTTTAAGCACTTCCAGTCTTTTTTGAGTGTGAATGGGATGCATCAATGAGAGTGAATATGGTTGTTTATTGCAATGTGTTCCTGTATATAATTTAGTTATACTTTACTCACCTTAGTTTAGTTAGTGATACTTTAGTTGCTTTAATTATACTTTAGGTTGTAAAGATTTCATATGTTTAAATTTTATGTAAAGTATACATTGTATATACTTGAAGTGGTTATGTGTAAGAAAGGGCCGGGAGCCCTAACTTCGCCACAATAAAGACGCTTTAAGCAACTTGACACCACGCGCTAGAATTCACAGAGCCACCTGTGTTCTGAGTGTTTAGTGGTACCGGTACTTTCGATTCCAGTAAGCGTACCGGTACCTTCTCCTTTAAAATCTCATTCTCCGCTTTTAATGCTTGTAAATCCTGTTGCAATAAAGAGAGAATTACAAGTACATTATCATTACCTCCATCCTCTAAGGAATGAGACGCCAGCGATTCGTTGTCCGTTGTAGGCCTAGGTTTGTTACCGCTATTCAAATTGCTCTCGCCACAGCTAACACAGGTCCAAGTATCTTCATTTTTAGCAAAACCAGCACTACATATACACACAAAATGGTACCAAATTAAACACTTTTCACACTGGATACCATCCTTCACTCGCTTCTTGTTTACAGCACACTTATTCCCGATTATTTCGCAAGAGAACCGGGAGCTATCTTCACTTACATCCTTCGCTGACGCCATCTTGATCCTTGATCCCATTAAGGCCTGATGACCTAGATGTTAGGCACCTTTAAACAACAGGCATCATCCTCATCAGCATCACAATTACTACTGTATGACAAGGCAAGTTTTGTTAATATAGATAGACTGCAGCATGTGTAAATTCAGAAAATCTATTGTTGAAGGGTTGTAGTCACAACTAAATATGCCCAAGTGCCGTTCTAGTGGCCCTTGATTAAATTTGGCTGTGAACACATATCAGAATCCATTATTCCATATATACTCGGTAACCTGTATGATGCCCTCGATTGTTACTCTTAGGGATTCAAGAGCTCTTTCTGAAGCAAAAGTATTATTCTTCCCACTTGAAGTCACCTCTCCATGTTATTAAGGTTTGATGCCCTATTGAATCTTTATAAAGAGCCCCTGCTGGTATAGAAGTATTTAATTCATCTAATCTATTTAATTCCCTAGTGAATGTTTCTGTCAGTTCAGTGTCTTCAAATCCTTCAGAGTTTGTCTAAAAAACTTATGCCGCTGGCAGCAGAATTACTAAATAACTGAAAAGCAAGTCTCGCATTCATGCGCTGAAATGAAGTGGGGTCTATATGTGCAAACGTTAGTTTGTGGCAAACTTTCAAACTCGCATATTTATGGCATTTACCCATTTCAAATAGCTGTCAATTGAATTTAAAGTCCACATCTTAATTATTGTAATAGGCTTGCCTTTTTTAAATTTGGCTTTACGTCGCACTGGCACAGATAGGTCTTATAGCGACGATTGGACAATGGGATAGGAAGGGCCTAGGAATGGGGAGGAAGCAGCCGTGGCCTTAATTAAGGTACAGCTCCAGCATTTGCCTGGTGTTAAATGGGAAACTGGAAAACAATCTTCAGGGCTGCTGACAGTGGGGCTCGAACCCACTATCTCCCGGATGCAAACTCACTGCTGCGCGCCCCTAACTGCACGGCCAACTCGCCCGATGACTTGCCTTTTGTTGTGGAAATTATTTCTGATGCACTTAATTATATGTAGAGCATCTGGAAAGGCCCAAAGCCTCCTACTAGAATCAAAAGGATTAGAAATAGAGCATAATACCTTCGTTCTTTCCAATTTATTCCTAAGCATTTCTACACCCACCGTTTTATTAGACTGACTTCCTTCTGAGCTGAATCCAATAATTCTGGGGTCAATTTACTCCAGTTGTAAGCCATCTAGATTAAAATTTGTGACAAAACATCACCAGGTGTGGAATTTTGGCTTGCATACATAGCAACCAGTTGAACCCAATAATGCAATAGGGGCACAAACATGAACACTAAAGCATCATTTGAGAGTTTTTCCCCCATGATCTTGGGTATGCTCTCCTAAATTTATGAATCCATTAACTTTGAATGAGTTGGTTTGCACATATAGACCCCACTTCATTTCAGCGCATGAACGCGAGACTTGCTTTTCAGTTATTTAGTAATTCTGCTGCCAACGGCATAAAGTTGTTTAGACAAATAAACTCCGAGGGATTTGAAGACACTGAACCTCTTATCTTAGTTTTACTTCATCATATATGAGAATCCGTGTGTGTTTGTATTCACTCTTCTCATTGCAGAATCAGTTCTCAATAGCTTAATGGCATTGGTGTTCAACCTGTAAGGGCACTTAATCAACTAATTTTCGCAGATGAGCCTCCGAAGGGGAAGCATGTCGTGCCTTAAACACTGTCTATAGCCCTCTGGTCAGTGGTTTCAAACCAGTGCGCCGCGCCGCCCTCGGGGCGACTTGAATGACCTCCAGGGGCTCCGTGGAGTTTTCCATATTAGCGATGAAGAAAACAGCTGTGTCAACTTACAAAGAAAACTTACAAGAAAATAACTTTTTCCGTCTTTGTGATATTGTCACATATTTGTATTTTCTTCTTTCAATTTTCTTTTCTTTTGTCGCCTGCTCTCAGGAAAATGCGTGTTTGTGTTAATTGGATCACCATTGAGCTTGCCTTGGAAACCTCGCAGACTTTCGGCAGCGTTCAGGTGGGCTCAGTTGTTCCACTCCACTCTGGCCCGTTACATCGGCTAGCTGAAGTAACGAACTGGATGGCAGATTGATCTATGACCGAGCAAGATCTGAGTGCGTCTAATACAACAAACACACTTTCAACTACGTATTATACATAAAATATTGAATACACACATACGCTTGCTACTTCCTTGCACTATGCGCTTGACGACACAATGAGTATAACACCACGCTTTTCAGTGAGTTTGGAAATAAGTTTAAGGATTCGGGTGACATTACTGGAGTCCCAGAACGAGCAATTAACCATGCCGACTATAATATATCGGTCTCGGTGCAACATTAAGTTCAACAAGGCTTTCTTGCGGGACCTGTAGTGTGCACATGGGGTATCAAATACGGCTGCGCGCTACCACTGCTAACACAGTTCACACGAATATTGCCAAGCTGCTGTTATTTCAGTAACAGGTTATTTCTGGTAACGATTATTAGCCGTTTAGTTTCAATGTTGGTCAGCTAGCATGATCAATCAATCCAATATCGACCTGCATTTAGGACAGTCACACAGGTGGCAGATTGTCTATCTGTTGTTTTCCTAACCATTTCTTAAAATAATTGCAAAGAATTTGGAAATACGTTGAACATCTCTCTTGGTAAATTATTCCAATCCCTAACTCCCCTACCTATAAATGAATATTTTCCACGATTTGTTCTCTTGAATTCCAACTTTATCTTAATATTGTGATCTTTCCTACTTTTAAAAAACACTACTCAAACGTCTAATAATGTAATTCCACGCCATTTCTCCCCCCGACAGCTCGGAACATACCACTTTTCCAGTTCTTGAATCAAGTAATCCTAATGAGAGTCCCATACACTGGAAGCGTACCTTAGTTGACTTATTTGCCCTCTCCTTTACATCCTTACTACATCCCCTAAATACCCTCATAATCATTTGCAGAGATCTCTACTCCTCATTTAGAATCCCATTTATGTGCTTACCGCAATTAAGATCTTTCCTTATATTAACACCTAGGTATTTACATTGATTTACAAGGAACTTTCACCCCATCAACACAGTAATTAAAACTGAGAGGACTTTTCTTATTAGCGAAAGTAACAACCTGACTTTTAACTGCGTTTAACATCGTACCATTGCCTGCTGTCCATCCGACAACATTTGTCGAGGTCTTTTTGCAGTTGTTCACATCCTCTAACTTATTTATTACTCTATACAGAATAACATCACCCGCAGAAAAACTTCTCTGATTTCCAGTTCTTTACACATATTTGTATAGGGAGCGGGGGGCAGGATGGAAAGCCGGGGCAAAATGGAAAGTGTTTATTTCTTGCTCTGGAGTAAAAATGGCACCTTGATTCTTCTCTGGCTGCATAGAGATTACAATTCTTGGAAGATGCATATATACGAATAAGCTGTGGTGGCAGCACTGTCGTGTAAGGAAGAGATAATCTTGGCGCCCTCTGAACTGTTATGATTTCATGGTAAGTGATCTTATATTCTTAATTAAGTTATATTTAAACACACGGACGTCCTAATTTGTAAGAAGATAGAGAAATATATGTATTTATCTCTTAAGCAGAAATCTCAGACATAACAACACTGAATAAAGGAAAAAGCTTTATTTCTTAGTGGCTTGTTGACATTTTAGGTTATGAGGGCAACATAGAAAGAGATGGTTAGGGCAAGATGGAAAGGCTTTCCATCTTGCCCCTGAATCATTTTATAGTGTAGATTAGTAATACGTGCTTATAAATTGTGATATACTCGGTGATTTGTTAATCTTTAACCCAGTAAAAGGCAAAACAATTCGAGTTATTTTATGTTTTCTTCAATTTGAAGTATAGTGTACAGTTCCAAGCTGTATGCACATCGATAGGCCTACTTGTAGCCTGGTCATTGTATAGGCTACCTATTGTGCTAGTGATGTTACAACGCTATGATGACTACTATGACTATAATTATTGATATAATTAATGAATTATTAATGATTGATTATTTATTAATTAATGATCACTTTACATTATTTTATTTTCAGATGGTGCACCACTACAAGAAGAAAAGTAATCGGGGAAGCTGGACGGAAGAGGCTATGCAACGAGCTATGGAGGAGGCTGGGAGATCAAGTATAGCAGAGGCATCGAGGCGCTATGGTATTCCAATTGGCACATTACATCGCCATATAAAGTCTGGATCTGCCAAACAAAGTCTTGGAAGATACACGCAAGTATTTTCCAGTGAGATGGAAGTGGAAATTGTGAAGCATGCCATAGAGTTGGACAGTAAATATTATGGTTTAACAAGAGAGTCCCTTCAAGAGTTAGCCTATTTATTGGCTGTCAGAAATAAGATTCCTCACCCCTTTCAGAATGGAAAAGCAGGTAGAGCCTGGCTAGAGGGTTTTATGAAAAGGCGACCTGAATTACCATTTCGAGTGCCAGAATCTACAAGCTTGGCTCGATGTTCAGGATTTAACAGATAGATGGTTGAAAGGTTTTATGCCAATCTATGGGAAGTGTACGAACTCTATGGATGTTTTGAGCGTCCTCTTGATGTATACAACATGGATGCAACTGCTGTGAAGACTTCTTCAAGCAGGCCTCCGAAAGTTGTCTCCATTAAGGGCAAGAGGCAAGTTGGTGTTATTAGCACTGCTGAGAAAGGAGAACTGACCACAGTCATCGCTTGTTGCAATGCTGCAGGCACTTTCCTACCTCCAAGCTTTATATTTGGAAGAAGGAAACGAGTACCAGAGAGAATGCTGGATGGTGGACCAGCAGGCTGCGTTGCCTGGTGTACAGATTCTGGGTGGATAAATGCAAGCATTTTTCATGAATGGTTGAAGTACTTTGTGAAGAATGTCCGACCATCCCTTCAACATACATGCCTCTTAATCCTTGACAATCATGCTGCTCACCTAAATTTGGAGTCTATTGAACTAGCTCGTGAAAATGGGGTAATCATGGTATCTGTGCCTCCCCATACAACGCACAAGCTTCAACCCCTGGATGTCACTGTCTTTAAGTCTTTTAAGGATAGTTTTGAAAAGGCAGTGGATACCTTCCAGAAAAATCACCCAGGCCGCAGAATTAATCAGTATGATGTGCCGAAGTTGGTCAAGACAGCTTTTGAGAAGAGTGCAACCATTAGTTCTGCTACATCAGGTTTCAAGAAATGTGGCATATGGCCATTTAACAGGCATGTGTTTTCAGATGATGACTTTGCACCCTCCACGGTTCACTTCATTCCTGAAGATTTAGCCATGACACATGATTCTCAAGCTGTTCTAGCCAGTGAAGATCCTGCTGCATCTGTCAGTTCATGTGCTGTCCCTTCTGTTTCTGGGAATACGAGTCCCTCCAATGATATTGCTAATGTGTCTACCTCTAGTCTTCATATTGCTCCAGGGAGTTCCTCTACAATGTCATCTGCTTCTGGAACTTGTGCCAGTTCTCCATCCAGGGAGGGAATTTTAACAGCTGCTTTTACTGTCTCCCCACAAGAAATTTTACCTCTAACCCTGGCTAAGAAGCAGGTAGGAAACAAGCGACGCCGCAGAAGCCAGAAGTCTGAAGTACTGACTAGTTCTCCGTTCAAGACGCAGCTTGTTCAGAAACAGAAGAAGTCCTCCAAGAGGTGTTTACTGCCTGAACTTAGGTCTAATGCTTCAACATCTGGCTGGAAGAAAAGATGTGCACGAGTGTCTGAGGAACATACAATCGTACTTCCGAAGCCACCTGTAGATCATCCTGTTCCTGAAGATAGCGATTTATGCCTCATTTGTAATGAATCGTATGCTGATAGTGCGCAGAATGAAAAGTGGGTTCAGTGCAACTTCTGTGCACAGTGGGCTCATGAACAATGCAGTGACTATACCAGCAAGAAGAGCTTTTATATTTGCGACTTTTGCCGTAATACTTAGAAACAGAAGCTTGTTTAGTGTCAAGAAATAGAACATTTCAGAATAGAAGCATTTTATCACTTTTAACTTTAGGAAAAATATGTATTCTGAAACTTTCCATTTGGCCCTCGTAAGCTTTCCATTTTGCCCCCTGCAAGCGGGCAAGATGGAAAGAATGCAGCTTTTATGATATGAGTAGCTTACTCTCAAGCAGAGCTAAGTAATTACATTTATTGTTTACTGTTATGTAGTACTGCCATAAGATCCCATGAAAATACATGATTGTGTGTGTAAAATGCATTTGAAACTATTATTTTATGAAAAAAGTGTTAACCTTTCCATACTGCCCCCCTCTCCCCTATATAAGAAAACATGTTAGGAGTTAGGGATTGGAATAACTTACAAAGGGAGATTGTCAATAAATTTCCAATTTATTTGCAATCATTTAAGAAAAGACTTCGAGAACAAACAAATAGGGAAACTGCCCTAAATGCAGATCAGTAATGACTGATTTAAAAGTCCAATAATACTGTCTTAAGGAATCACCTCTTAATGATTACTGGACCAGATAAAGCTTCTCCTACTCTATCTACGAGTTCTCTTTTCTAGAAATACAGTGGAACCTTGATATCTCGAATCACCTTGGGATCTAAATTTTATTTTGAGTTATCGAAATAACGAGATATAGAGAATACCATTTTTGAGCATAAGTGGCACATAATTGAATCATACTAAGGGCTTATACTGAATTGAATACATTATTTTTAACAGTATATAAAAATATACGGATAAACTCTATTTTACGGCATCACTTTAATTATGACCTTTATTATAGTAACTGTTTAGAAGACAGGTCAAACGCACACACCCACACATACAGGGGATACACACACTCTTTTCTACAGAGGACATTCACGCACACAAGCACACACACAACGCACATACGCACACACACTCTCACGTACATACACCGACAGTTCCGTGGATACTTACCTACTTACCTCTTGAATAGGCCGTGGACGGGCTGAAACAGACTAAAACTGCCTGGAGCTGAACTCGTGCCAAATTAGAGTAAGGGGAGGAACGGGAATGGAAAGAACCCGGAACCCCATCCCAGCAAAAGAAAGAACGGGATCAAAAATATGGGGGTTTATTGATAAACATAAGGCAAAACAAGATAGATGAAAAGAAAATGAATGGGAACAAATGTTACTCACTGAGGTTTACGCCAGGTGTCTGTCTCATACATCCAATTGATACCAAGAGGCTTATCAAACACAAATCAAACATGGCCACATTCGCCTCTTACAATGCCAGACATCTCCCAACGTACGGTTGGATTGCCCCCACCTTATTCCGTATGCGTGACATATGACGCGTTGCTCCCCACAGTGAAATAATAAAACGCACATAATCTAAAGGAACTTCACACACATCAAAAACATTAGATACATCCAGATCACGACTCAATTATCTCCGCGTATAAGAACGAGCATCACCCGAGACGCGATTCATCACAACAATCCCCCATCTCGAATACGCAGCATCTCAAAGAACAAAAGAAAGATAAAGGATGGTTGCCATAGTTACGAGGCGAGTAAACAAATCTAACAATGAAAGAAGACACATTCAAAGGAACACAACAAAGGTTACTAAATACACTGACTGACAGAGCAAATGCAACACCAAGAAGGAGTGGTCAGAACTTTATGCCAATTGCAGGGTAGACTGACGTCACTGAGGTATGCTCATGATGTGAAATGCGCCGCTGTGCTGCGCACGTAGCGAACGATAAATGGGACACGGCGTTGGCGAATGGCCCACTTCGTACCGTGATTTCTCAGCCGACAGTCATTGTAGAACGTGTTGTCGTGTGCCACAGGACACGTGTATAGCTAAGAAGCCAGGCCGCCGTCAACGGAGGCATTTCCAGCAGACAGACGACTTTACGAGGGGTATGGTGATCGGGCTGAGAAGGGCATGTTGGTCGCTTCGTCAAATCGCAGCCGATACCCATAGGGATGTGTCCACGGTGCAGCGCCTGTGGCGAAGATGGTTGGCGCAGGGACATGTGGCACGTGCGAGGGGTCCAGGCGCAGCCCGAGTGACGTCAGCACGCGAGGATCGGCGCATCCGCCGCCAAGCGGTGGCAGCCCCGCACGCCACGTCAGCCGCCATTCTTCAGCATGTGCAAGACACCCTGGCTGTTCCAATATCGACCAGAACAATTTCCCGTCGATTGGTTGAAGGAGGCCTGCACTCCCGGCGTCCGCTCAGAAGACTACCATTGACTCCACAGCATAGACGTGCACGCCTGGCATGGTGCCGGGCTAGAGCGACTTGGATGAGGGAATGGCGGAACGTCGTGTTCTCCGATGAGTCACGCTTCTGTTCTGTCAGTGATAGTCACCGCAGACGAGTGTGGCGTCGGCATGGAGAAAGGTCAAATCCGGCAGTAACTGTGGAGCGCCCTACCGCTAGACAACGCGGCATCATGGTTTGGGGCGCTATTGCGTATGATTCCACGTCACCTCTAGTGCGTATTCAAGGAATGTTAAATGCCCACCGCTACGTGCAGCATGTGCTGCGGCCGGTGGCACTCCCGTACCTTCAGGGGCTGCCCAATGCTCTGTTTCAGCAGGATAATGCCCGCCCACACACTGCTCGCATCTCCCAACAGGCTCTACGAGGTGTACAGATGCTTCCGTGGCCAGCGTACTCTCCGGATCTCTCACCAATCGAACACGTGTGGGATCTCATTGGACGCCGTTTGCAAACTCTGCCCCAGCCTCGTACGGACGACCAACTGTGGCAAATGGTTGACAGAGAATGAAGAACCATCCCTCAGGACACCATCCGCACTCTTATTGACTCTGTACCCCGACGTGTTTCTGCGTGCATCGCCGCTCGCGGTGGTCCTACATCCTACTGAGTCGATGCCGTGCGCATTGTGTAACCTGCATATCGGTTTGAAATAAACATCAATTATTCGTCCGTGCCGTCTCTGTTTTTTCCCCAACTTTCATCCCTTTCGAACCACTCCTTCTTGGTGTTGCATTTGCTCTGTCAGTCAATGTAATTAGGCCAGCAAATAGCCCAAAGAATGAAAATAAAGAAAATGTAAATAAAAATAACACTGTGAGAAACGGAGAATACTATTAATCAGGCAGACAGACAGCACAACCATACATACACACGCACCGTAGAGATCCAAGAGAAGTGTACGTAAATTAGAATAAGCAGTATGTCCAGACACAAAACGAATATACAGTAATCCGCATAGCAAGACATGTGCTTTCATGGACTCATGAGCTCAATACAAGATGCGTAAGAATGATAAAGGATCGAGGCAAGGCATATCCCAACTTAAATCACCGCAACATCAGCATAACCAGCACGCCCACAACGTATCCATATCGCCTCGCCATGGACGAGCATGATTACCAGTCATAGCGTCAAAACACATCACACATCCAGAGCTCTGCCATGAAAGAAATCGACGAATGATAAAAAGTAGTAGGTCTCAAGCATCAAATCACATGCACGCAAAACAATCACACAACAAACCAACATCATCCTCACAAGTTTATATGACACGAAAAATAGAGCACACAAAAAATCAATGGAAACCTACAGTAAAATGAAACGTGAAATTAGCAGAAAATATATAACTAATATGCCCACGCAACCATAGCAAGCCCAGAAATGGAAATTACCTGAATAATCGGGCGGAGTGCAGTGCCTTTAGGTAGTCACAAAATAGCGACTCAAAGGAAGAGTCGGGCAATTGAGTGGATAAATCCACGGCAGGAAAAGTAAACGACGCAAGTAAAATATTTCACATCTCAAGATGCTCATTGTTTTATAGACCGCCATGTTGGCTTCACCGTCTAACTATCTTATTCCAAAGAAAGTGAGCACAAGACTCTCGGAGACACTTCGGCTGATGGCCGGAAGCGCTCTCTGTCAAGGAGAATACAAGTCATACGTCACGTCCAGGGAATAGATCGACAAAAATGTCGATCGGTCAAAGAATGTGGTATGTTCTAAGAAGTGCGTCACCAAGGCAAACTTGGTTCGGCACACAGGATACAGTACATAGAGTAGTGAAACAAGAAACATACCTCGGATAACACGTTTGGAAAAAATCCGATAGTCTGTTCTGTTTGTTACTGTTAACCTTTCCTCCATTCACGCTGAAATTTCTCATCATTCTTAAATGGAGCTTGTCATCCGCGACTTTGGGGGTTGCTTTCGTACTAACCGGTAATTAACACCCGAGAAACAGCGAGGCTTCGCCGATTTCCCGATCATTAGAAGTTGTAGTTTTTCGGTTCCTGTCATATTAGCTCCCAGCATCACTGTAAACCTTCCTCTATACAATTCCTATATAAGAAACAGATAAATAAACAATTAAAGCTTTTAAATCTATTTGATATAAACATACTAAACCGGAGAAATATATCCAGGAGCTTCTAACACCAATGTCCTGGAAAACGTAGAAGAAGCAACTAGGAACTTCGGGAGCGGCGATGCCGTTTTTATCATCGGTGGGACGAACGACGTAGCTCACGACGACGCCAAGAATGTAAGGTCGCAACTTAAATATACACTAGGGAAGCTGACTCACACTAACGTCTTTGTAGTGAACGTGCCCCACAGCCATGATTTGAGTAGAGATTCGTTTGTGAACATTGAAGTGGACAAGGCCAATACAGATATTGTTAACATTTGTAAACATTTTCGGAATACTCAGGTTATTGAATGCAGCAGTTTTGAGAGACACTGTTATATAAAACATGGCCTCCATCTAAACAATTCAGGTAAACGAAAGATTGCTAATATTGTTCCCAATTTTGTTAATCGTAAGATATGTAGTTTGAAAAATGCAACTCCCTTAGGTTATAATACCCACCAGGAAAACTAGCTGGCTCAGTCAATTAGAAAATGTTATGAATTTTAACAAGCCATGTAAACCAAAAACTAGCATCTGTGACCGACATCAGATCGGTCACCAAATCAAACCATTATCAAATATATTTTAGTAAGTAGTAGCCAGACTGAGGTTTGTTATTCTCCTATTCATAAAATACCAGTGCATGAAACATCAGGTCAGAAATCTCCACCAATAATGAGTGATACAAAAAGTACCGGTAGTTGCCGAGAGGTGAATGGCATCCAAAAGAAGGATAGCAAGGGTAAATCTTTCAATTTATTACAAGTGAATATCCAATGCATTAGAAATAAGTTGTTAGAATTAGAACACTTTTGCCAAACCGAGAAAGTTGATGTGATTTGTGTATCGGAGCATTGGCTTTCTGAAAATCAAGTAGAATATTGTGTGTCCCGTGGTTATACTGTTGCAGATACGTAAAAAGAAAAATGGGGGTGCTGGGATTTTAGTTAGTGTGTGTTTAAAATTTGTAAAAATTGATTTAAGTCAATATTGTGTGGAATTAGAGGGAGAATTTAGTTGTGTGAAGCTGGTTGATCAGAATTTGATAATTGTTAGTTTGTATAGATCTCCAAATGCCGATGCTTACATATTCCTTAAGAATTTTGAATTACTAATGGAAAAAAGTTTGAAGTTTAAAGCCAAAGTTGCTGTTTGTGGGGATTTTAACATAGAGATGGCATATTCAGATGGGCAGATTTCTAGAAATTTTCTGAATTTACTAAGAACACTAAATTTAACTTGCACAAACTAGCTACCTACACGTAATAATGCATGCTTGGATAATAATATTGTAAATTTTTCGAGAGATTTGTATGAACTTAGACTTGTTGGTGGGGTTTTGCAGATCATGACCCCCTTGCTTATATCTTATATCTTAACCAGCCTGACATAATTTACAATGATGAACCTGTTCTGATTTGGGTGAAAAGTCAGAGTGATGATTATATTAACATATTTATTGAAAATCTGAAACAAACTAACTGGGGCTATATATTTGAATTTGAAATGGGGGGAAATGATATTGAAACTGTATTTGGAAACTTTTTAGATAAATTGGTTGAATTGTGGCATTTATGTTCACCACTGGTAAAAATTAGTCGTAATGGTAAAAGCAATAAAGTGAACTCAGTATAGAGAAAAAATGCTTTTGCTGTATAGAACAAGATGGCGTCAGCGAAGGATGTAAGTGAAGATAGCTCCCGGTTCTCTTGCGAAATAATCGGGAATAAGTGTGGTGTAAACAAGAAGCGAGTGAAGAATGGTATCCAGTGTGAAAAGTGTTTAATTTGGTACCATTTTGAGTGTATATGTAGTGCTGGTTTTGCTAAAAATGAAGATACTTGGACTTGTGTTAGCTGTGGCGAGAGCAATTTGAATAGCGGTAACAAACCTAGGCCTACAACGGTCAACGAATCGCTGGCGTCTCGTTCCTTGGAGGATGGAGGTAATGATAATGTACTTGTAATTCTCTCTTTATTGCAACAGGATTTACAAGCATTAAAAGCGGAGAATGAGATTTTAAAGGAGAAGGTAGGTTTACTGGAATCGAAAGTACCGGTACCAGTAAACACTCAGAACACAGGTGGCTCCGTGAATTCTAGCGCGTGGTGTCAATTTGCTTCAGATTCTAGGACGAAAAGTGTACAGTTTAATAAGGACAACTTTGTAATTGACACCAAAAATAGATTTTTAGCCCCGAGGGAAGTAAGCGATACGCAAGGTATCTGTATAGGAAGCAGTCAAATGTATAGCGCAAAATCCGTTACGAGAAGCGGCAAAGTTAGGCCTAAACTCCCACACACTGCACCGGCGAAAGTGTCGAACATTCGTATATTTGGTGATAGCCAGGCGAGGGGAATTGCGGAGAAAATGGTCAATGAAGATATTGCAGCATCGGCAGTCATCTATCCTGGGGCCCCAATGAAGAAGGTATTGGAAAACACAGAGCAGGCGGCAAGAAATCTGGGAAGTCGTGATGCAGTAGTGATCATCGGCGGGACGAACGACGTAGCTCACAACGACGCTAAGAATGTTATTTCTGAACTTAAATGTACACTAGGTAAGGTAAGCTGACTCACACTGACATCTTTGTAGTGAAGGTGCCCCATAGGCATGATTTGATTAGAGACTCGTGTGTGAACATTGAAGTGGACAAAGTTAATACAGATACGGTAAAAATTTGTAAACATTTTCGTAATACACAGGTAATTGATAGCAGCAGTTTCGAGAGACACTGTTACGCAAAGCATGGCCTTCATCTAAACAATTCAGGTAAACGAAAGATAGCAAATATTGTTCTAGATGTTATTAATCATAAGAAATGTACTGTAAAAAAGGCAACTCCCTTGAGTTATAATACTGACCGGGAAAACTAGTAGAAAGAGCCAGTTGTACTTCAAGCAGGCTCAGTCAACTAGAAAATAAAACTCAGGAAAGTAAGGAATTTCAAGTTACACAATTGAAACAGTCAAGTTTTAGGGAGGAAGGGGGTCTGAGATTGCTCTTGGTAAACTGTCAGAGTGTAGTAAATAAACAATTAAAATTCGGTACATTGATGGAATCTTACGAGACTGATGTGGTGATAGGAGTGGAATCGTGGTTGAGAGAAGGGGTGGGTAATAGAGAAGTATTTCTAGAAGGGTACACAGTCTATCGTAGAGACCGAGGAGATAAAAAGGGAGGGGGGGGGGTGTTTATTCTGGTGAAGGAAACTTATTGTTCACATGAATGGTTTACCGATGAAAGGGATGAAATATTAGGGGTAAAATTAATTTGTGATAATATGAAAGAGGTGGGAATTATAGGAACATACAGGCCTAGAAGAGAGGAAAGAGACATGGAAATATTTGAGAAAATAATAGATTATACTCATAAAAACAATAATAATGATGTGGTAATAATTGGGGGAGATCTAAACTTGCCTGAGCTTGAATGGAATGGAGCTGCATGTGAAGCCCATGAACAGAAACTGGCAAATAAGTTAATTTGGGAGGGAGGATTTACACAAGTAGTACAAGAACCGACTCGTCTCAATAACTTACTAGATGTATTCTTGGTTAAACCATGGGAAATTGTTGATAAAACTGAGGTAATTGAAGGAATAGGTGACCATAAGGCTGTAATAATGGATGTAGGACTGGTACCAAAAAGACTTAATAAGAGGGTCACACAAGACAAGAAATTGTACAAAAAACTAAAGTTGATGAATTTGGGACTTACCTTAAATCACAATTCAGTTGTTGGATAAGTGAAGTGAGTGGTAATGTGGATACACTTTGGGCTAAATTTAAAGGAATCATTTGGGAAGGAGAGAAGAGATTTGTACCTGTTAAGAAGGGTAAAATGACCTCAGACCCTGTTTATTATACAAGGGAAATAAGAAAATTAAAAAGAAAATGTAGAATAGTAAACAGGAAAATCAAAGAAGGTAGGGAGAGTAGAGAAAGTAGAAAACAGCTAAGGAGGGAACTGAATAGAGTGAAAAAGGAAGCAAAAGAGAATTATATGAATGGCATTCTTCAAGAGCGTAATGACCACAAAGGGAAATGGAAAAAGCTGTATCCATATATCAGGAATCAAAAAGGAAAAGGAATTCAAATTCCTACAATGCTGGTAGAAGGGGGTGAACACTATTTAACAGATACTGTGAAAGCAAACCTCTTTAGTAAGGAATTCAGAGATTCAGTAGATGATTGTCAGGAGTTGGAAACCGAAACAGAAGATACAGAGGGAGAGACACAGAGGGAAACAAGAAGTTTCTCGTTCACAAATGAACATATTTTCAGAGAAATCCAACTGCTTCAGCAAGGAAAAGCAGCAGCAAGTGATCAAATTACTGGGGAGGTGATAAAGACAATGGGGTGGTACATAGTGGCTTATTTAAAATTTCTCTTTGACTATGTCATAAATAATAGTGTAATACCAAAGGAATGGAAGGAATCTATAATAATACCAATTTATAAAGGAAAGGGTGATAAAAAGAAACCAGAGAACTACAGACCAATCAGCCTGACCAGTATAGTTTGTAAAATACTGGAGAGTTTACTATCAAAGTACATCAGAGGGATATGTGATGATTAAACCTGGGATTTTAAGGCAAATGCCTATTTCGTTCCTCACGAAATAACATGATTTTTTTAAAATATGTTGACGTTTTATGATAAATCCCTTACATTAATAGAGTTTTATAGTGCCCTAAAATGCCTATTTGTACCTTTAAAGCCTATTTTACTATTTTAATGCCTAAAATGCCTATTTTCTACATTTTTGACAAGTTCAACTTCTGTAATTTTTACAATCACACAATGGACATCCCTGGAACAAGCAGAACAGCAGAGGGTGGGTTTTTCACAGAAATGTGCTCTTCCCAGACAACTGTCATCAAAGGAATGCTGAGTGAATGGTGGAGGTGGAGGATTTGCTCAGAAGAACAACGAGCAAGTAGTAAAGGACGTACCGTGTCGAGTGACGTGCTGAGGGGGAGGATTATCTAGGAAGAACACGGGGCAGGTAGTAAGAAGGGACATACTCTGTCAAGACGCCAGTGAAAGAACATCTTTTTAAGTTAATATAGTTCATCATGCCTAAAACGAAATCATCTAAGAGTGCGCTTATACAAAAATGGCTTGTACAACTTCCAGGGATGACTTTTGATGGCAAGATTATTTTCTGCCAGTACTGCAATAAACAGGTATGTTGATATCTTAAATTTCATATCTAAAAGTAAGGTTTTGATATTGGCTCCTCTAATTAATTGTAGAGACCTAGTCCAGGCGACCTGGGTTCGATTTCCATTACCGGCAGTAATTTAGAAATCTATGAGGTCTGGAACGGTGTTGACCCAGCATCGTGAGGAAAATTGAGAAACTACAGTGGGCAGGGGTCACGGAGGCAAGGCAATAAAGCACCGTTTGTAGTTATAGACTGCTCTTATCATGAAGAATCTATAAAAGAATCTGCAGTTGATATTCGTTTAGAATTTGAAACATCTGAAAACATTCCTGCTAACACAGCAGCCTATTGTCTTATTATTCATATGAGTGATGTTACTTACCATCCGCTAACGAATATTGTTACGAGACTATAAATAAGAATAGATCTTTATCATTTTCATTAGTGTGTGCTTCGACATCGTACGCTATGGAACAAAACTGTAAATGTGCATGCTGTTTGCATGCTCATACGCAACATCTTATTTATCTTTCACGAGTGAGTGAGGCTATTAAGATGTTCTATAAACATAGATCGTCGATGCCGAAACATCTTATTCAATACTTACCACCAGGATTTTTATATACGTACGCTGCCTCTTACGTACATAATTTTTGGGACATCCTTCCTCTAGACAGTAAGATGTCGATCGAAGTAGCTTTATGCAGAACTTGTGAACGACATTACAAGTATCGAGGAGAAAATGGTGATGATGATTGGGATGGACCAAATCCGAGGATTGAACACTGTACACAGTGTTTGAATGAACTTTCTCTAGTACCTCATGATGATGATGATTCCGAAAAGGAATAACAACAAGGTAAGAAGTATATGATCTTCTCTGTAAAGCATAACATACTTAGTATAATATATTTCTAAATGTTTTGTTTAATTTGAATATTGCAGGAGGCATTTCAGAAGCATACGTTGTTAAGAAGCACACCAACCTTGTCAGCAGCAAAAACGAACACTGTTGTAGTACATTTGTAAATAAATATTTGATCGCATTCAAAAATGTTGTACTTATTGCATTGCTTTACACCGACTTACTCTTAAGAAAAACGATCAGGTCTAAACATGCACAATGACGTCATCACTGCAGCGCATCCTTACTCTAGCTTTCCCGATGCACGTTTAAACTTGTTCGAATTTACCGCCACAACATTCCTTTACACCGACTTACTCTTAAGAAAACGGACAAGTCTAAACATGCATGATGACGTCATCACTGCAGCACGTGCTTACTCTAGCTCCCCCGATGTATGATTAAACTTGTTCGAATTAACCGCCACCACATTTCAACTAAAGAGTGCAGCACCGAGGTAAGCGATGTAAGATAGCGGTAACTGTGTTGAATAAAGATGGCTGTTTGTCAAAAAGAATTTTTTCAAATTATCCGCTACTACATAGAGTGCAGCACTGCGCTCTCTTGTTTAAAGATGGCGGATGACAAAAAGCACGTGGGTTTGTAAAGCACGTGGAATTTTCCACCACCACCACCACAAAGAGGGCAGCACGGTGCTCTCTAGATTAAAGATGGCGGATGACAACTGTTAGAAAAAAGCATCTAGATTTTAAATTGCTCGCTACTACGATAAAGATAGCAGCACGGTGCTCAAAGATGGGTGCTTGTCAAAAAAGAATTTTTTCAAATTATCCACTACCACATTTCAACTTAAGAGTGCAGCACTGAAGCTTGCGATGCAAGATGGTGGGTGACGGCTTGTCAAATAGATTTTTCAAATAGTCCGCCTCAAAGGTAAGTAGCTAAAGATGGTAACACTAAGGTTAGCAATGCAAGATGGTGGTTGACAGCTGTGACGTAAAAATTACCCGCGAGATAGCAGCACGATGCTCTTTTCATTAAAGATGACAGCTTGTCAAATAGAATTTTTCAAATTAACCGCCTCAAAGGTAAGTAGCTAAAGAGGGCAGCACTGTTCTCTCTGGATTAAAGATGGCTGTTTGTCAAAAAATAATTTTTCAAATTATCCGCCACCACAAAGAGGGCAGCACGGTGCTCTCTTGATTAAAGATGGTGGATGACAGCTGAAGAGCACATAGAATTTGTTTCCAAACAAGAGTACGTGGAATTTGCCGCCACCACATTTCAACTAAAGAGTGCAGCACGGTGCGCTGTAGATTAAAGATGGCGTATGACAGCTGACGAAATTACCCGCATGATAGCAGCACGGTGCTCTGTTGATTAAAGATGGCAGATGACACCTGTCAAAAAAAGCACATGGCTTTGGTTCCAAACAAGAGCACGTGGAATTTGCCGCCACCACATTTTAAAGGTATCTAACTAAAGAGGGCAGCACTATTCTCTGTTGATTAAATATGGCGGATGGTAGCTGTCAATAAAGCACGTGAGTTTGTTTCCAAACAAGAGCACGCGGAATTTTTCAATTTGCCACCACCACATTTCAAAGGTATCTAGCTAAAGATGGCAGCTCGGTGCTTTCTTGATTAAAGATGGCGGATGATAGCTAACAGAACTTTTCAAATTGCCCGCTACTACGTGCTTAAGGTAGTAGCCATAAAGAGGGCAGCACGGTGTTCTGTGGATTAAAGATGGCGGATGACAGCTGACGAAATTGCCCGCATGATAGCAGCACGGTGCTCTGTTGATTAAAGATGGCGGATGACAGCTGTCAAAAAAGCACATGGCTTTGTTTCCAAACAAGGGCACGTGGAATTTGCCGCCACCACATTTCAAAGGTATCTAGCTAAAGAGGGCGGCACTGTGCTCTGTTGATTAAAGATGGCGGATGACGGCTGTCAAAAAAGCGCGTGAGTTTGTTTCCAAACAAGAGCATGTAGAATTTTTCAAATTGGCGCCACCACATAGAGGGCAGCATGGTGCTCTCTTGATTAAAGATGGCTGCTGTCAAAAAGCATTTTTCAAATTATCCGCCACCACATTTCAAAGGTAAGTAGCTAAAGAGGGCAGCACTGTGCTCTATAGATTAAAGATGGCGGATGACAGCTGTCAAAAAAGCACGTGGATTTGTTTATCTCACGCTAGTGAGGTTAAGTTGGTAGCACTAAGGTTTAGGCCCGTTAAGATGGCAGCACTGCCGATGACAGGTGACGAATTTGCAGTCACTGCGATAAAGAGGGCAGCACAGTGCTCTGTAGTTTAAAGATGGCGGATGACAGCTGTCAAAAAAGCACGTGGATTTGTTTACCTCGCGCTAGTGAGGTTAAGTTGGTACTACTGAGGTTTAGGCCTGTCAAGATGGCAGTACTGTGGTTAGCGATGCGTTGTTGTCTGTCAAAAAGCACGTGGCTGTCAAAAAACACGTGGATTTGTTTACCAATTCAAATCTCGCGCTAGTTAGGTTAAGTTGGTACTACTGAGGTTTAGGCCCGTCAAGATGGCAGCAGTGAGGTTAGCGATGCGTTGTTGTCGATGATAGCTATCAAAAAGCACGTGGCTTTGTTTACAAATTCAAATTTCCCGCGGGTGGTGGAGGAGACCTCTGGGAGGCCTCTGGCTGTGGTGGTGGTGGAGGAGGCCTCTGGGAGGCCTCTGGCTGTGGTGGTGGTGGAGGGACCCCTGGGAGCCCGGAGGAGGTGGTGGCGCCCGAATCCTTGTATTATACTACTTGGAAGATTCCAGAAGGGAGGAAACATTCAACGGCAGTACGGGCAAGATCGACCACACGCTACAACTCAGAGTCAGGATCGTTATCTCTAGTTAAGGGTAAAGAAGACGTCCAACCAGCAGAGTATATGCATTGGCTAGAGACCTCGCAGCAGTCTCTGGCTCACACAGCTCCGCATAAATATGGTGTGCTAAAAGTCGTCATTAACTTGAGTACCGGAGAGAGCGCACATTTATTTCAACAACTAGCTTGGTGTTTTATCACTCTGCCACGAGTTTCGTGATTTTTCGGCCTTAAGATTCCTCAAATTACGCATTCAAGCGAGCCTTGAGTTCGGTGTATGTGGTGTGGTGGATAGTGGTTTGGTTAGAAAGTCACTTAGTTGTTCTGCAACCTCGGGCACTAGCGTTCCAATTACGTAATTAAATTTCGTGATTTCTGTGGTTATGCCGGCCGTAGCGAATTGTGCTTCAACCTGAACAAGACGGATTCGTATATTGTTACGCTGGACCGTAGGAATTTTAACGGCAACACGTGAGATTGGTTGTGCACGGTTAGTATTATTTGGATACGTACCTGATGATTGATTCGCGTGGCCTGCTAGCACATCACTCTTCTGCATTCTGAAGTGTATTATTATTTTTACGTTATACACAAAATAATCGTATATCACGTCTAATCACGTCGGGTCACCAATGTGGTGATGTTCGTACATATATTAATAATAAAATTATGCCTAATACTTTAATAACCACCATAATTATTTGCTTATTGTCAAAAAATAATAATTTACACAAGAGATGACACTCATGATAATCAAGTAATTTGGAATGAAAAGAAAGATATCACTGGTAACATATCGAATAAATATAATCTCTTGGGAGTGACGTAAACTCCTGCCACAGGCCTATTTAAGCACAATGAATTTCATCCAGACCCACGAAGGGGAATTCGGGAGTTTAATACCACTCGATAGCCTGAATTTTTGGGAACAGACTACTTAATTAGCAAGGTAAAAGTCCTGCGGGATTGGAAAAGGCACTCTGTCGGCGAGGAATTATGGGCAAAACTTCGCGCCAAACGCCCAAGTTAACCTAAGCTTATCAGGAAAGGAACCGGTAATACTAACGCTGCTGTTCTGCGACGCTCTGGACAGCGATACTGTTCCATAAGTTGGGAGGAATATTTCAAAGTTCGAGTTTAGTTATTTAGGAGTGACTGCTAATTAGCCGGACAGTAGATGTCATATTGTGAATTTCATAAGGTGAAAAAAGTGATTTATATGACACGTCAGCTGAAGAGCATTAATATCAACAGCTCACCAGCGTAGAATATAGTTAGGGAGTGAAGATAAAATTTTCACGAAGATCGACAGTCGGAGAACTGGCTGGTAATGAAATCTCGCCAGTACATCCATTAACTCAGGCAAGAACGATAGCAGGAGGGAACTGTGACATTCTACACCTGGCCGGGGATGAATGCGTGAGAAAATGTCTTAATTCCGAGTGAGGGTGCAGACCTAGTGCATAACGGGCGCGCGATGGATGTGAACTTGTAATCCTCGTGCATTTTGTAGGGAAGTTGTATGTGCAGAAGGAGTGTTTGTTGTGTTCTATTTCAAATATTGTGTACATTTCTCGTTAAAATGTGCATAATTCAAGAACCGGGAAAATGGCCGTTGTGATGTCAAGAATGTTCGTCGTATTCATTAATCGAGAGATAACCATCTGAGGGACAGCCAGTAACATGGAAGCCAGAGGGGAATGGCATCTGAATGTTGGTGAAATGTATGTATAGGCTACATATTCTAAGTTATAATGTCCCTTTATGTTAGTGTTATTTGCGACTAAGTATGGCCAAATCAGTGTTCTTTGGGTTAAAGTAGACCTTGTTTCCTGAGGACGCCAGTGAGCGTCTGGGCATATAAGATAGCTTATTTGGGAAGTGCGGTTGTCGCAAAAATATGTTACAGCATCCAACTAGTTGTTCATGTGTGTTTCAAAGATCACGACCAGTGAAATATAAAGTGGAAATTTTCCTTGGAAATAATAATAATAATAATAATAATAATAATAATAATAATAATAATAATAATAATAATAATAATAATAATAATAATAGCGAGCTGGATAGCTGCAGTCGCTTAAGTGCAGCCAGTATGCAGTATTCGGGAGATAGTGGGTTCGAACCCCACTGGCGGCAGCCCTGAAGATGGTTTTCCGTGGTTTCCCATTTTCACACCAGGCAAATGCTGGGTCTGTTTCTTAATTAAGGCCACGGCTGCTTCCTTCCCATTCCTAGCCCTTTCCTGTCCCATCGTCGCCATCAGACCTATCTGTGTCCGTGAGACGTAAAGCTACTTGCAAAAAAATAATTGTTACGGGGTTACCCGTGGAGCAGAAAGAGGTTAAAGGAGGTGCCGGGGTGAATGGGTCTATCCAGAAGCACCCTTCACAATTACAAACTTTGAAAAGAGCAAACAGGCTCTCCATTTCTTACAGTCCGCTCAAGGCAATATTACCTCAAAAGTTGCACTCTCAGAATTACAAATAACAAGGTTTAATACAAGGCTATCTATTACACAACCTACGGGGCCTTTACGAAGAAGAACAGGTTAAAAAACGGCCCGAGCACAAAATGAATGGAGGCGTACACTTGCACTCCTAGATATTGAAGAATAAAATCCCTACGGGGCTCTTGGCCCAGAGAACAGGGGCTAATCCCATGCTAACGCAGTTACCTCAAACCAAGATGAAGGGGAGCTAGAAAGGGTACTTCACTCTCTATCCCCGGTTTACAGTTAAAGATTTCATGAAATTTTTATATTAGCTGGAAGAAAGTCACATTTTAGAAAAGTAGGTTACATAACTAAAGATTAGGAACTTTCCCCTCGGATTAAGCTGCGGAGGTAGGTACAACAAGAAAGATGTACTTTATGTGGCCATTACCTTATAGATGTTCTGCTGCCGACGAACGAGGCCGCCCGCCTTCTACTTAAACACACACACTCAGTAAGACATACCCTCTTAATTTTTATTGGTTAACAAAGAGTGAACAAGAAATGCGGTATTGGTGGAAAATTAATTACAAATTAGTGATTGGCTAGATTCAAAACTGGCGGAAAGAACAGGAAGTGTTGCCAATCCAAAAATAAATGAACAGAGATCAGTTAGGGACAACCTAGAAATACAAAACTTCTTTAAATTATAAGTTCTTTCACTTTGCACCAGAGTGCATGGTCATAATTTTTAGTGGTGTCATCTGTAGAAAAATGTTCAAACTTCTTGACGTATATCAAAACAAAACAAAGAGAAATTCAGTCAGTTTAGGAAACTCCACAACAGAACAATTACTTAATTTTTCAGTGGTGACATCTTCTGATTAAAGTTAAAACTTGTTCTGTTACCAGTTTCACTGTCTGACCAATAGAGGAGATCATTTAGGCGCAAATTTAGAATGCGCGACGTTCAGGTGTACCTCCCGGTACAGACCTCTCCCCTCCTAAATGTCCTTCCTTGGGGTGACGCAGAAGAATTTTGAGAAAACATTTCCAGTTGAAGAAAAATATCTAAGTCTTTTTCGGAAGTTGATTTGTAGAAAATATTTTTAAATGCATATTTAGATTGTCCTTGTTGTTGTAGCAGTTAAATACATGTTGATAGAATTGACGGCAAAACATGCCGCCGCTGCCGATACCCAGTTGAGGTCGCCCGGACCCCTCAAGTACCCAGAGATACACCTCTCCCGCTACTATGAGATGGGTAGTCGTGGTGATGGTCGCCGCAGATTGGAAGTACATGTACAGTCCCCAGATGGGTTCGCGGTAGGGTCACCGCACTTCAGCCTTTGCCGGGAGATGGACTCCGGCGCGTCCTTCAGAAGGAGTCTTCACGGGAGTGGAGTGGGCCCTTACCACACTTCTGTTTCTCTCACCAGGTGTTGCAGTACGGCGGCGAACGGCTGAGGGGGCACTGAAACAGTAAAATCTAGGCGACAGAGAAGTGTTGTTGGAGACTTGAGTGTACGATCTTTATTGGTGATGCAGAGGGGCGGGCGGCGTGGAAGGTGCTTGTGTGCCAATAGTGCAGAGATGCAGGAGGACTTGGTAATGGCCACCAAGGAATAGATAGCAGGAAAACCAAAGGGGAAGGTCGTACATACAGATCATATACATAATTAAATAAAATAATTTGGGGCAGAAGGCCTCCAAAAATATATAACCTTCAAACTCCTACTAAATTTAGCGGCTAACGAAAATAGCAAATCAATTATACAGGTTTTACCTGGGAGAGGTGAATTCTAATGATCCTCTCTGTGGCTGGATTGCTTACCAATAATGTAACTGGTGTCAAAAATCTAAAATGACGCACGGCCCATGGAATCTGGGGTAAGCTTGCCCGCAGGAAAAATTCCTAACCATGACTCGATCTCCAACTTTTAAATTGGTGGGCATCCGTCCACGATCATATTTTTCCCTAGCCTTTTCATGGGGCACTTTAAGATTGGCCTTAGCCTTCTTCCATAGATCTCTTATCGGGATCTATTGTATCTGCTAAAATATCATTAAGTGACTAAACGTTAGAGAGCGGAGTGTTAGGAACAAATTTAAACATAAGAGAAGCTGGAGTAAACGTATGTGATTTATGAACCCCCGAATTTAAAGCAAAGGCCAACCAATGCAGGGACATATCCCACCTGGAATGATCTTCATGATGAAATGCGATGTGAGCCGATCGAAGATTACGATTGACCCGCTAAACCAGAGATCGTTGAGGATAATACGCCGAAGTAGTTAAGTGTGATATAGACAGATCAAAACAGAATTTACGGAAGAGGTTGGATGTAAAGGCTTAAGCATTATCAGAAACTATATATTGACCTGGACCAAAAGAAGCAAATATGGTATTTAAACAAGAAATAGTGGACCGAGCGGTTGCCAGCTTAGCCGGAAATAACCAGAAAACTAGTGAAACCATCCAAACACACTAGAATGAATTTATTGGCGTTCCCCTTCGATTGGGGGAAGGGTCCGACGTAGTCTATATAGAGATGTTCCATGGGGCGCGACGCTTGATGAGAAGATAATAGACCAAGCTTAGTGGACAGGGTGGGCTTACTAAGCAAGCAAGATTTACGAGCTTTTACCAATTCACGAATTTCGCTGTTCATACCTTTCCAAATGAACATCTCTCGGATCTTTTCCCGAGTTTTGAAGATGCCTAAATGCCCCCCTAACAGGGTCTCATGATAAGACTTGAAGATAATAGGTACAAGCACGGTTGGAACCACTACTTTCATCTTTTGGTTATGCCTCGACGGGCAACACAAAACCCCGTTCCTCAATGCATAATGGACGACATGTTCCCCAGAAGAATGGGTCTCAATAATAGGGGCCAGCACGGGATCTTCACGTTGATATTTTTCAATGTCCCGAAACAACATGGGGGCATCAGTTAGAATGGCATTTACACCCGAAGGTATGAGCACGGGAAGAGAAGAACTATCTACCTGTTCGGTAGTCTCCGCGTCCTGAGAAAACATGCGTCTTAGTCCATCCGCAACGACATTTTCAGATCATCTGTTATGTCTTACATCAAATTGGAAAGCAGAAATCCTAATGGCCCAACGGGCTATACGACGAGTACGACGCGGCCTAGCTAGGGCCCAACTTAAGGCTTGATTATCAGTTTCCAGATCGAACTGGACGTGTTCCAGATAGAGGCGGAACAGCTCTAATGCAAATAAAACAGCCAAACCTTCAAGTTCATAGATGGAATATTTGGCCTCTTGGGCCGATAATGTCCTAGACGCATAGGCGATGGGTCGCTTTCCGAGTTCACTTTCCTGCAGAAGCACCGCGGCCACCGCCGATGATGAGACGTCGGTTTGGACAATGAATTTCTTGGAAAAATCAGGCATAGCAAGGACCGGGGCGTTACAAATAGCTAATTTCAGATTTTCAAACGCGGCTTGTTGAGACGGCCCCGACTCAAATTTGACGCCTTTCCTACGGAGTAAGTTCAAGGGCGCCGCTCTGTTAGCGAAGCTAGGAATAAATTTTCTGAAGAAATTCGCCATGCCGATGAATCTGGCAATACCTTTGATGTCTTTAGGAGGTTTGAAATCACGGATGGCCAGTGTTCTGGAATGATCGATAGAAACACCATCGGGCGACACAACATGCCCTTGGAATGACATGGAAGGCTTAGCAAAGGCTACCTTGAAAAATTTGACCGTCAACCCAGCTTTACGAAGACGATCGAGTAGTTCCTTTAGATGATCAAGTTGTTCTTCAAAGGTATCAGAAAATACGACATCATCAAGATAGTGATACAAGTATTCAAATTCGATGTCGGAAAAGACTCTATCTAGCAGTCTAGTGAGAACAGCTGCCCCCGCGGGTAGGCCGAAAGGCACGCGGTTGTACTCATACAAGTTCCAATCCGTGGCAAAAGCTTTTAGATGTTTCGATTCTTCAGCTAGAGGTATTTGGTTGTACACCTGATTGAGATCAAGGCAAGGATGGTAAAGGTCTTAGCTTTCCGAAACCATGAAAAACAAGAATGAAGGTCGGGAAGAGGCACAGATTGTAGACCACCTTACGATTTAAAGCCCTATAGTCAATCACAGGCCTGAAGCCACCTTGGGGTTTCGGCAACAGAAAAATATGCGATGAATACGCCGACTTAGAGGGTCGAACAATACCGCCCTTTATCATCTGATCGATGATCTCTTTAAGAGCCTTCATTATAGGTGGAGACAGCCTATAAGGTGGAAACCTAACTGGGATCGAATCCGTAACCTCAATCTTATACTCGATAAGGTCAGTAACACCAAGAGTATCGGAAAATACATCCGGAAGCGACTGACACAATTTACGAATACTTTGAGCCTTCTCCTCAGGAAGATGTCTACGGTCTAACAACATCTCGTCCTGGGTAGGCGAAACAGATGAACATGACACAGAGTTACATTTTAGCAAAGGAATTTTACAATTATTAGCAAATTTGAAGGTGCACGATTTGCTCTGAATGCCGAGCGCTAGACCAGTGGAAGACATGGAATCTGCTCCTAATATTACGGGGCAAGACAAGTGCTTAGACACAAACAATTTTATATTCCAAGTAAATTTCGAAATACGAATTTTGGCAAGGATGAAACCTAAAATTTCTAATGGAGAGGAATTAGCCGAAACGCAATGTACCGAAGATGAACAATAATCAGAAAACTTACAATCAGTCTTTAATTTGTAATACCATTCAGCCGAAATAATATAACAAACACTCCCAGAGTCTAATAGAGCAATGACCGTTTCACTATTCAATTCAACTTTAAGAAATTGTACAAGTGCGGGGGTCTCCGCCGCAATCCTCAGGCATTCCTTAGGACCTTCAAATGATAGATTAGAAGAGCTTTTACACTGACCCAAGCTTTCGGTGGATTTAACCGGGGCTGAGTCTTGGAAAGATGAACATGCCGACTCAGCCGATGATACTAGTCATTTTATATTATCGGAGTTCGTGGTAGTTGCACAAGAAGTTGATCAGGAGTGGGTGCTATGGCATGAGGGCAATTTTTGGCGATATGAGTAAACGAGCCACATTCGATACATCCTTGAGACGACCCTGCTCCATTCTTTGTCCCACTCGATTTAATCACTGGGCACTTGTTACGGAGATGGTCCGTAGACCCGCAAGCATAGCATTTGCGGGTGGTGGAGGTTCGGCGAGGAGGAGGCCGAAGACTACTAGAAGATCTAGAAGATGAAGGGGGTTCCTTAGCGACTCGTATGGTGTCGGCATACCTAACTCCTTCGGCTGAGACCGCCATAGCCTCTAATTCTGAAAAGCTTTGAGGGCGTGACGCGAAACACAAATACGACCTCTAGGGCGGGGATATCCCTTCAACAATCGTTTGCACAATTTGATATTCAGGGAAATGAAGAGCGAATACCCTGGTGTAAAACTTAATATCTTGTATGAAGTCTGCAAGATTTTCATCCGGTCGCTGTACTCTGAAATAGTACTTTTGGATTAATGAAAACATGGCTCGAGCCGGAATGAAGTTAGCCAACAAATGGGCGTGGATGTTTTCTATGGAGAATTTTTCAGATATTGCTTTGACTATTTTGTCCGAGAGGACACCTATGGAGTAAGGGTAAATAATTTGAAGAATTTGAGAAAGAGGGACGGAAAACACTAGTGCGTGATCCTGAAATTCCAATAGGAATCTTAGAAATGAAATGACATCATTTGTGGAGTTTACTGAAAATTTAGAAATTCCCCTAAGCAACATAGCCAGTGGATGGGGCAGACTATTAAAACAGGGTGACATAATTGCTGACGGCCTAGGGTGTTAAGAAGCTTCCGATACAGCATTATTAAAAAGAAAGGTGGAATTTATTGGGATGACCAGACTCTGTTTCCTATGGGGCTGATGTTTGTTGCGTTGCTACAGATTTTCTACTTTCTACCATCTTGGAAGAATCTTCCTCACTCACAATGTTTATCACAGTTGCTGGGTCGATTTTTGGAGCAGCTGCCCCAGTCAACATTTGACTCACTCTATTCGACATTTTTGATACATGGTCAACTAAATTACTAGCCTCCTTAGCATGATCTTTTAACTTTAGGGACAATATATCGCTAACCCTGTTCTAAAAATGGAACAGTCTATGCTGTACTCTCTTAATCTGATTAGGAGACTGATCGCTTACTTCAAAAACTTACTACTGATGCTAGTTCAGTAGTATTGTCAATGATAGTGGAGAGAGCCTCTTCAATTTCTTTCTCTCTCAAAACTGGGATGCTAATTGTTAATTCTAGGGATTCCTTAAGTTTGGCAGTATCTGCCATAACCGTGCCTCAAGATTGAACATTTCTAATAAATAATTCATAAATTAATTCCTCCTTGCGCAAGTACCCGGGATGGAGGACTTTTACACATTCAGAAAAAAATTCCAGCGACTGAGAAAATTCTTAGAGTTCGATGCGGATTCTATGTTTAGCCGCCAAAAAGAGCTTAATTGAGACCCATTCAACCACGCTATGCTACCACTTGTTACGGGGTTACCCGTGGAGTAGAAAGAGGTTAAAGAAGGTGCCGGGGTGAATGGGTCAATCTACAATATCAAAGTTGAGTTAAAACTTTAAAATGTTGTATTTCTTTTCCAAAAACTAACTTAACACTATTTTTCACTGAGCGAACATAACAATATATCAGGTACAAAGCAATCTTGAAACAAGACTAGGAAAATCCAAGATTCAGAACTTTAACAATTTTGGGCTTCAAGCCACTATTTTACAATGTCAGAGATAACAGATTCAGTTTGCAGAACTTCAATTAAAATAAGAAATCCTTTAGCTAAGGGCAGAAATCCCCTAATTGAAGAGCACTTGCTCCCTCAATTACAAATGTCAAGCCTTCCAGAGGCACCCTTCACAATTACAAACTTTGAAAGGAGCAAAACAGGCTCTTCATTTCTTACAGTCCGCTCAAGGCAATATTACCCCGAAAGTTTTCCGTGGTTTTCCATTTTCACACCAGGAAAATGCTGGGGCTGTACCTTAATTAAGGACACGGCCGCTTCCTTCCCACTCCTAGCCCTTCCTTGTCCAATCGTCGCCATAAGACCTATCTGTGTCCGTGCGACGTAAAACAACTAGCAAAAAAAAGCTACACCCTCGGAATTACCAATAACAAGGTTTAATACGGGGGTATCTAGTACCCAACCTACAGGGCCTTTACGAAGAAGAACAGGTAAAAAAAATAACGGCCCGAACACAAAATGGATGGAGGCGAACACTTGCACTCCTAGATAATGAAGATACAGGGGCTAATCGCAAGCTACTGAGGTGACACGAATAAAAGTACAATAAATGCATTACGGAAAAGAAGAAAAACAGTTACAAAACCTAGTCACCTCCAACCAAGATGAAGGGGAGCTTGAGAGGGTACTTAACAGTTAAAGATTTTATGAAATTTTTACATTAGCCGGAAGAAAGTTACATTTTAGAAAAGCAGGTTACATTACTAAAGATTCGGCCCTTTCCGCTCGGATTAAGCTGCGGAGGTAGCTACAACAAGAAAGATGTAATTTATGTGGCCATTACCTTATAGATGTTCTGCTGCCGACGAAAGAGGCCGCCCGCCACCTGCTTAAACACACTCAGTAAGACGACGATCACTTGGCAAAGAAACGTAAAAGGCGCAGTTTATAAACCCTTAGGGAAGGTTCGAGATCATTCAAGACTAATCAGGACATACCCTCTTAATTTTTATTGGTTAACACAAAGCGAACAAGAAATGCGGGATTGGTGTTGTGATAGTGCATATATCACACCCTCGCACTATATGTAGAAGTGAGAGATGTTATTGTCAGTATTCGATTATTATTATTATTATTATTATTATTATTATTATTATTATTATTATTATCGTCAGTATTTCAGTTATATATTTTGACACTAATATTTGTAAGCAGGGTGGTCTCCATATATGTAGTATGAGTAATTTGTTTTACGGCTGGGAAAACATTGTTATATTGGACTCTGGTAATTTGTATGACTCATGCGGGCATCCCAGTGTCTTATGAGATGTACTTGTTGTCGTCGGGAATGTGAATAGCCCAGTATCACATGAGCTTTTTGATGTTGCACTCGGAAAGTTCTGTAACTCATGTGAAACACCCTAGAGTTTGTTGTTTTCTTGGGACCAAGAAGAAGTTCACGGCATGGTCTTGACTCATGATTGGCTGGTAAGGATCAATCCAGACGTATCATGTGAGATGAAGGGGAATGCTGAGGTCTTTATATACTTCGACATCACAGCGGAAGAGAACGACAACCAGAGTGACTGTACGAGAAGGAAGGAAACCACACACGGTACGGCATGAAGTAGTGCTGATACACGCTAATGGAGTGAGACTGCTGCACTATACTGGACTGGACTTCAAACGTTTGTGGGACGTAGTATTATTACGTTTGTGAAAAGTGACTGATATACAACTAAATATTGTAGCACTTGTGGCGGCCTGGCATTTTATGTTGGTGAAAGCTATATCAGACTTTCCATAATTTATGTTCAGGATCGACAAGCGTGTGTTGCTCAAATCTTTACAACAAGTGTTAAAGTCAGTGATCACAGTATTACGAGGTACACGTATCTGTGTGATATTATAAGTGCTGATTATGAGAATCGGCAAGTCGTGTTGATACAGAGACAGTGGAGGGTTCTTATCTACATATTGAACCCATGAACTTTGTACCCTAAGAACATTATGCATAAATTGACAATTTAATTAGAAGTTCGATTCTTGATAGCATGGATTTGACACGTGACGAGGGGGTGATTACCTTCGGTCCCACGCTCTGGGATACGTGACGTCAGCCGCACGTGTCAACGGCGGAAGAATCTTAAGTCAGTTTTGTGAACTATTTCAAAGCGCGTGTATATGGCGTGCCCCAAGCCAAGTCAAAAATATAGTGCCTATCAAAGGAGGTCATTTATCCCACAAATCGAACACGTATAAATGTTAAATGTCCATGAACACTACCGCCAGAAATATAGTGAGTATGTAGTCACCTTAAACTCTTGTAATTACAGTTTAGTTAAGTCAGAACATTTCTATAAATTTTCTTGGCGACGAAGGGAGATGCCCGAAGAGAGGGGGTAACTGGTATAAATATGAAGTCTCCTTCTCCTGCATTTATGGTACGAAGCGGACGATAAAGTTGTTTGATTTCACAGAGCAGCTCAACACAAAAGTAGACTAAGTTCAACCACAGATTTTAGCCATTGTGGCTGGGGTCTTGACTCCATGTGGAGATAGTTTCTTGAGTGAAAATAATTGTACCAGATAGGACGGTCGAAGTACTGAATAAATTCTCAGGTGATAAATAAAGTAATTCGTGTGCGGAAGTAATTGCAGTCCATCGTGTGCGCTCAAAAAAAGTGAAGGGCATTTCTTTTTTAATGCTTTTTTCCAGGAAACCTGAAGAAATATAATAATCTGTAAAGCCAGAAATGTAAAAATGGCTAAATAAAAATGCCAGGGTCGCAGGTGAGCCCTATGACGAATACTGGCGTGACTACATAAGGTATGTGACTTTCCATCTTACTACCTATTATCTTGTTTCATGATCTCTAAATGTGTATTTGAATGGGGTATATACGACGCAGTTGGTCACCCCTATGTGGTTTTATTGTAAATGTTAGAATACGACTAAAAAGGGAGTCATTTGTTTTATTTTCCACTTGGATAAAATTATGAAGTCTTGCGAGTGTCGTATGATGTTGTAAAAAGTTATTGAATAGGGTTTCGAAGTGATATCACGTCCAATGTAGATCGTCATTTCCGTGTGTTTACTGCCTATATTTTGGTGATGTCAAATTATGATGTTCATTCGACGTAAAATTTTTCGGTCTGAAATTTTGACGTAAAGAATATAAGAAATCCATAGTTACCCATTTTCAATCGAGTGGAAGCGCGCTGTCGGGTGAGAATCTAGTGTGATGAATTTGGTCACGGAGAGAAACGTTTTTCTAGGCCCATTTTAAACTGTGTCTGACTGGCAATAAAAAGATCTAGTAGAAATTTTCAGTCATTTTTCGTGAAAATCAAGTTATAAAAATAAGATATCATGTAATGCGAAGTTGTTCATTATTAATGCATTGTGCGTATTAGACGTCATGAATTCTAGTAAGGATTTTATTCCAGTTCTTTGTCGGTGATAGTTGCGAGTGGGGAAACAGAGGTTAGTTGTCGTGTGAGTTGAGATGAGATTTGTGAATCAGGTTAGAGACCTGTCATTGAAGCCGGGACATGGAAGCCCGAGGAATATTTTATAATGTTGGGAATGGAAAGAAATATATAGAAATCCATGGCGGTATTAATTTGCGACGCGTATAATTATTGTGGGCATCTTGAAGCATAATCTGTGCATTTTGTTGGTTAGAATATCGTATTTGTTTAATTATGTCGGCGGAGTTTAAAAGGGAGCATTTTGAGAAGCCAGTCAGGTAGAATGAAACAGGTGTTACATGTCACTGCCTAGCGGACTAGGGTGAAAAGCCGGCAGCTGATAGAGGAACACAGCGGGGATATAACGGGACACGCGTGGAATTGAGATCGTATTTCTCGGCCGGGGAGAACGTTAAATGTTGGATTTAGTTGAAATTTTCATCCGGTAATAACCTGAGTGTTGTGGAATACTGTAAATTTGTTTAATTAGGGACGTAATGAACATTTGAAACCACGAACTTAGAGTATATTGAACAATACAAGCCAATTTCAGGGTTGTCCAAAATATAGAGCGATGGTAGTGATTATGGTTTGTCTGTGAGGGGTGCGCAAACTTTAAAATGTTATGACGAGATATGGCATCGTAATTATATGGCGATTCGCTTTTGGTTTGTACGTAGATTATTAAGGTATCCAACTGTTAATAATGGCTAGGGGTAGATTAGATTTAAAGTGTGACGTCATGAAACGAGATATATAAACTGGACATGCATGATGTAGTTCTTTTCCAGACAATAGGAAGCAACAGATAAAAATCGATAGAATATTAAAATTGTGAGAACACAACTGCGTAGGAATTTGTGAAGAAACCAGAGTCCGCGGAGATAGAATTTGTTGTTCTTTAAGATTTCATTAAATCATTTATATTTATTTAATTATTAAATTCAGTGAAGCCGCATTTGGAAATAACATTAAATCAATCAATCAATCAATCAATCAATACTGAACTGCATTTAGGGCAGTCGCCCAGGTGGCAGATTCCCTATTTGTTGTTTTCCTAGCCTTTTCCTAAATTATTTCAAAGAAATTGGAAATTTATTGAACGTGTCTCTTGGTAAGTTATTCCAATCCCTAACTCCCCTTCTTATAAATGAATATTTGCCCCAGTTTGTCCTCTTGAATTCCAACTTTATCTTCATATTGTGATCTTTCCTACTTTTATAAACGCCATTCAAACTTATTCGTCTACTAATGTCATTCCACGCCATCTCTCCGCTGACAGCCCGGAACATACCACTTAGTCGAGCAGCTCTTCTTCTTTCTCTCAATTCTTCCCAAACCAAACATTGCAACATTTTTGTAACGCTACTCTTTTGTCGGAAATTGCCCAGAACAAATCGAGCTGCTTTTCTCTGGATTTTTTCCAGTTCTTGAATCAGGTAATCCTGGTGAGGGTCCCATACATTGGAACCATACTCTAGTTGGGGTCTTACCAGAGACTTATATGCCCTCTCCTTTACATCCTTACTACAACCCCTAAACACCCTCATAACCATGTGCAGAGATCTGTACCCTTTATTTACAATCCCATTTATGTGATTACCCCAATGAAGATCATTCCTTATATTAACACCTAGATACTTACAATGATCCCCAAAAGGAACTTCCACCCCATCAACGCAGTAATTAAAACTGAGAGGACTTTTCCTACTTGTAAAACTCACAACCTGACTTATAACCCCGTTTATCAACATACCATTACCTGCTGTCCATCTCACAACATTTTCGAGGTCACGTTGCAGTTGCTCACAATCTTGTAACTTATTTATCACTCTATAGAGAATAACATCATCCGCAAAAAGCCTTACCTCCAATTCCACTCCTTTACTCATATCATTTATATATATAAGAAAACATAAAGGTCCGATAATACTGCCTTGAGGAATTCCCCTCTTAAGTTTTACAGTGTCAGATAAAGCTTCACCTACTCTAATTCTCTGAGATCTATTTTCTAGAAATATAGCAACCCATTCAGTCACTCTTTTGTCTAGTCCAATTGCACTCATTTTTGCCAGTAGTCTCCCATGATCCACCCTATCAAATGCTTTAGACAGGTCAATCGCGATACAGTCCATTTGACCTCCAGAATCCAAGATATCTGCTATATCTTGCTGGAATCCTACAAGTTGAGCTTCAGTGGAATAACCTTTCCTAAAACCGAATTGCCTTTTATCGAACCAGTTATTAATTTCACAAACATGTCTAATATAATCAGAAAGAATGCCTTCCCAAAGCTTACATACAATGCATGTCAAACTTACTGGCCTGATATTTTCAGCTTTATGTCTATCACCCTTTCCTTTATACACAGGGGCAACTATAGCAACTTTCTATTCATCTGGTATAGCTCCTCCGACCAAACAATAATCAAATAAGTACTTCAGATATGCTACTATATCCCAACCCATTGTCTTTAGTATATCCCCAGAAATCTGATCAATTCCAGTCGCTTTCCTAGTTTTTAACTTTTGTATCTTATTGTAAATGTCATTGTTATCATATGTAAATTTTATTACTTCTTTGGCCTTAGTCTCCTCCTCTATCTCGACATTATCCTTGTAACCAACAATCTTTACATACTGATGACTGAACACTTCTGCCTTTTGAAGATCCTCACGTACACACTCCCCTTGTTCATTAATTATTCCTGGAATGTCCTTCTTGGAACCTGTTTCTGCCTTAAAATACCTATACATACCCTTCCATTTTTCACTAAAATTCGTATGACTGCCAATTATGCTTGCCATCATATTATCCTTAGCTGCCTTCTTTGCTAGATTAAATTTTCTAGTAAGTTCCTTCAATTTCTCCTTACTTCCACAGCCATTTCTAACTCTATTTCTTTCCAGTCTGCACCTCCTTCTTAGTCTCTTTATTTCTCTATTATAATAAGGTGGGTCTTTACGATTCCTTACCACCCTTAATGGTACAAACCTGTTTTTGCATTCCTCAACAATTTCCTTAAACCCATCCCAGAGTCTGTTTACATTTATATTTACCGTTTTCCACCGATCATAGTTACTTTTTAGAAACTGCCTCATGCCTGCCTTATCAGCCATATGGTACTGCCTAACAGTCCTACTTTTAAGACCTTCCTTTCTATCACATTTATTTTTCTAAATCAAGCGAATAACTTGGAGACGCATTCTGGAAATCTTAGTTTGTTTTCTGGGGAATATGTAAATGGTAACGTAACGATTAAAGGGACATATCCGAAGGAAATGGATTTTACTGCCACAAAGCTTGTGAGCATTGATATTGTTGTATTATTTGACTTTGATTGATTGAGCACTGAATGTGCTGGGGATAGTAAAGTGGAAACTTTGGTCGTCAACCGAGGTAATTTAATTGTGTTTAGCCTTCAGCCTAGAAACTTGGATGGTCAGGGGGCCATCAACCCCACTGAATTAGATTAGGGCCATATGCCACTGTAGCATCATTTTCCTTGCGGTCATCATCCACAATGACTTTAAAGTAACTTAGAAGTTTAGATGTCGGTCCATGACATAGACGCAGGTCACATCGATTCAATTAAGGGTCCATGTCGTATAACCACTGTGTGGCACACACCGATTGGACGGCCTTAATTATACCCAGAGTCCAGAGTTCGTGTTGCGAGGGCTGGACCATAACGAATCACTATGATGGTACATGTGGTCTCACATGGAAGCTGAATTTAAGGATTTTCCAGACTTTCCTTCCTTTAATAGAAAATGAGACAATGGTTTCTAGTAAGAATGCCCATCAGGCAGACACGTCAAAGGTTTACCAGTGTTCTAACCTTCTATGTAATAAAATGATTGTGGTGTCCAGTGGAAACGTTTAATTTCAGTGATATCATTGACATATCAGAAGGCTTCAGAATTTTATGAATAAATTTAGGAATCTTTTAAACAGATCTTTCATTCAAGTAGATATATTAGTATTACTGAACCCTACCTTTACCTCAGCAAGTGACGAAGAACCCGATACGACCCAAGAGACAGATCTCATGAACTTTGCTGATAGGTAAGAAAGGTAGGTATCCCTAAATATGGACCAAAAGTGTTATGTACATTTTTCAACGAACTAATTTCAAATGGTGGCTTTGTTCTCGCTTTCGTTTTCCCACTGTTTTCTTTGTTGTTGTTATTGTAAATATGGAGTCTTCCAGCAATCTTTTGTTTGTGCATTATACGTGTATTTTGGTGTTTTGATGAGGTGCTCATGCACGGATTTTATTGAGAATATAGTTAGATATTTTAGAATCAGTGGAGTTATTGATGAACCTAGCTGCAGTTCCTACCTATTTAGTCGTTTTCAGAAGGTTAGGTAAGGCCTGAACCAGATGCACCATAACGCAGCATTATTTCAGCAGGACATATCAGATCAGTTAGATTCAGGAGGCCAGTTAGATTGCATAGCCATAGATCTTTCCAAAGCCTTTGATAGAGTGGAACATAGAATATTATTAAAGAAATTGGAGGGAATAGGATTGGATGTAAGGGTTATACGTTGGATAAGAAGATTTCTAAATTCAAGGGTTCAGAAAGTCAAAGTAGGAAATAATATATCACAGGAAGAGAAAGTCTGGAAGGGAATTGCACAGGGTAGTATAATCGGTCCGTTACTTTTCTTAATATACGCAGATGATTTAGGGAACAATATAACATCGAAAATAAGATTGTATGCAGATGACATAATTGTTTATAGGGAAATAAATAACATTGAGGATTGTTCAGAATTACAAAGGGACCTTGACAATATCCAAGAATGGGTTGAAGAAAATAATATGAAGATTAATGGAGGCAAATCAACTGTTACAACATTTACAAACAGGAGCTTTAAAACTGAATTTGAATATACTTTGGATGAGGTAGTTATCCCAAAAGATGGCAAGTGCAAATACTTAGGTGTGAGATTTGAAAGTAATTTGCACTGGAAGGGTCATGTTGATGACATTGTTGGGAAAGCATACAGATCGTTACATGTCATAATGAGACTACTTAAAGGATGCAACAAAGAATTAAAAGAAAAAAGTTACTTAAGTATGGTTCGTCCATTATTGGAATATGCAAACAGTGTTTGGGATCCTCACCAAGAATACCTAATAAAAGAACTAGATGGTGTGCAGAGGAAAGCAGCAAGGTTTGTAACAGGGGATTTCAGGAGAAAGAGTAGTGTATCAGAAATGTTAAAGGAACTTGGGTGGGAAACTTTAAGTAAGAGAAGGGAGAAAACTAGACTTATAGGATTATATAGAGCCTATACAGGAGAAGAAGCATGGGGAGATATCCGTGAGAGGCTTCGGTTGGAAAATAATTATATTGGTAGAACTGACCACAAGTACAAAATTAGAAGGAATTTTAGCAGAAGCGATTGGGGTAAATTTTCTTTCATTGGGAAGGGTGTGAAGGAGTGGAACAGTTTACCAGGGGTAGTGTTTGATCCTTTTCCAAAATCTGTACAGATATTCAAGAAGAGAATAAACAACAACAGAGATAATAAATTAAATGTTAGAGGGCATTCGACCAGTGCAGAATATTGTAAATAATAAATGTGTGTGATTAAATTAATTCCATCCCCTGGTCTAAGGAGTTTGGACAGCCCAAGTAGGGGACTGCCTGTAGGGGTGAAGTACAGTGGGGACTTCGAGGGCCCTGGGACCGCTACGGTAGCTGTGAAGGCCCTTCAGGAACTCTGAAAAGTGGTGGCTAAAGGGGCTCTGGTTAAGACGCAGCAGGTCGTTATGCTACTTAGGTTCCAGAATGGGTAAAATATAAATATGTAAATAAATTCAGTGTTAATTTTAATCTTATACCAGTTGTATAGTATTATTAGAAGTAATTTCACATACCGTACTGTATATGAGTTGACTATGTTTGTAAGATATTATAAGTAGAATTTTGTAAACAATCTAAATTTATTAAGGATGATGTGTGTGTTTAATAGAAAAAATTATTAGCGTAAATTGTATGATATTGTATTCTAGGAAAATTTTCTTCGTCTCCTGTTAATTTAAAATTTAGTGCTTGACAATAATGTATTTTAGTGTACCATTTGCCACCGACGTAGACACCTCATTTGCAAATAAAGAGATTTTTATTTGATTTGATGTGCACGCCCTGGGATATAAAGAATTATCATGCTCTATCTAAATTCGAGGGATCCATTCTGGTGAACTCTGGCGCCCCTACTACGAACATTTCTGTTAATTACGTTTATTAATTTAATTTATTTAAAGTATTTAAGGAAGTTTTGAGTAATTTTATTTATTTATATATTTTATTTTTATTTATTTATTGGTAGTCATTAAATTGTTGCAGTGGAAAATTAATTACACAAATTAGTGATTGGCTAGGTTCAAAACTGGCGGAAAGAACAGGAAGTGTTGCTAATCCCAAAATAAATGAACAGAGATCAGTTAGGGACATCCTAGAAATACAAAACTTCTTTAAATTATAAGTTCTTTCACTTTGCACCAGAGTGCATGATCATAATTTTTAGTGGTGTCATATGTAGAAAAATGTTCAAACTTCTTGATGTATATCAAAACAAGACAGGGAGAAATTCAGTCAGTTTAGGAAACTTCACAACAGAACAATTACTTAATTTTTCAGTGGTAACATCTTCTGATTAAAGTTCCAACTTGTTGTGTTACCAGTTTCACTGTCTGACTAATAGAGAAGTTCATTTAGGCGCAAATTTTGAATGCGCGTCGTTGAGGTGTACCTCCCGGTACCATAATAATTGTACCGGGAGGTCCATCTCAACTCTTCACATTCAAAACATGCGCCTTAATGAACTCTACCTATCCAACAAATGTGAGACTTCTAGTTCGTAAAGTTGGAACTTTAATCAGAAGATGTCACTATCGAAGTACTAAGTAATTGTGTTATTGTGGAGTTGCCTAAACTGACTGAATGTATTTGCTTCGTATTTGTTTACCTCAAGAAGTTTGAACTCTTTTCCATAGATGTCATTACAAAAACGGAGGTCATGCACCCTGGTGCAAGGTGGAAGAACTTGTAATTTAAAGAAATTTTGTGTTTCTATGTTTTCATAACTCAATGTATGTTCATTTATTTATGGGTTGGCTACACTTCTTTTTCATTCCGCTAGTTTTGAATCTGGCCAATCTCGAATTTTTCTAATTAATTTTCAACCAATTCCGGATTTCTTGTTCATTTTTGAATTAACCAATAAAAATTGAGAGGGTGTGTCCGGATTAGTCCAGAATCCACTCGAACCTTCCTTGAGGGTATATAAGTTGCGGCTTTTCAAGTTTCCTTGTCTCATTGATCGTCGTCTTTCTGAGTGTGTGTGTGTGTGTTTTAAGGCAGGAGGCGGGGCGCCTCATTCTTCGGCAGGCAGAACATCAGCCAGGTAATGACCACCAGATTTAGTTTTCTGTAGCTGTCTCCGCAACTTATCCGAGGGGAAGGTCCGAATTTCTAACTATGTAACTAACCATTTCTAAAATATAAATTTTCGTTCGGCTAATATAAAAATTTCGTAAAATCTTTAACTGTAATTCGGGGATAGAGAGTGCGTTACCCTCTCAAGTTCCCCTTCAACTTGGTTCGAGATGACTACGATCTTGTAGCTGTTTTCTTCTTTTGTAATGCCTTAAAGTAACTTTCATTCGAGTCACCTCAGTAGCTTGGGATTAGCCCCTGTATCACTGGGCCGAGAGCCCCGTTAGGATTTTATTCTTCATTTAGGAGTGCAAGTATACGCCGCCATTCATTTTGTGTTCGGGCCATGAATTTAACCTGTTATGATTATTTTCCACGAATGCCCGGTAGTTTGTGTACTAGATACCCCTGTAAACTAACTTTTGTCAACTTTAAATTGCGCCCAGAGAGGCCTGAGATTGTACGATTTTTGATGTAATGTGGCCTTGAGTAGGCTGTAAGAACTTTTTTAATGTTGGAGGGCATGTGAGCTCTTTTCGTAGTTCTGTAATTGTGAGGAGTGCCTCTGGATGGCTAGAGATTGTAATTTCTGGAACAAGTGCTCTTGAATTGGAGGATTTCTGCCCTTGACTAAATTATTCCTCATTTTGAATTGTAAATTTTGTAAACTTGAGCTTGTAGCTCAGAACTTGTAAATGGAGGGCTTGAAGCCCAAACATGTTAAATTATCTATTCTGGGGTGTTCCACCCTTGTTTGGCGTTGTACCTGAGATGTCATTGTTATATTCACCAAGTGAAATTTTTTAAGTTTTTTGTTTTTGAAGAAATACAACCTTCAGTTCACCTTTTAAATTAATTTTGATACTGTAGATAGACCCATTCTCGCCGAAGACCGAAAAAGTAGTTAGTGGGACGTAAAGCAAATAACATTATATTATTATAGACCCATTCACCCCAGCAGCTTCTTTCACATCTTTCTGATCCACAGGTAACTCCGTAATAATAATAATAATAATAATAATAATAATAAATAATAATAATAAAGCTAATTTTAAAAAAGAGGGTCGTGTCAACTTGAAGTCAGTAATTCGTCAAAGACAAATGAACTCGAAAGACTCTGTTGATAGAGAAATCTTTGATAAAACAATACGTGAGTTTGAATTAAAACCAAATTGGCGAACCCTATCCGCAATACCTTTACACAGTCTCAAAAGTGAAATTTATGAGTGAGATAATTACGACCTCTTAAAATGACAACAGGTGTCAGGCAAGGTGATGGCTTATCTCCACTCCTTTTCAACGGTATCTTGGAAAACGTTGTGAGAATTTGGAAAAAAACTTTATGAGAATTTGGAACGAAAAAAATGAAGCATCATAATATATTACCACTTTTGCTGGGGAGAAAGAGCAAAGGTGTTGCAATAAATTCCCCAGTATTTGCAGATGATTTTGCCAAATTCTCTGAAAGCCTGACTCATGCAGCAATACAATTCTGGAAGAGCAGCCAACATGGCAGGCTTAAGAATTTCGGCAGAGAAAACAAAATTCATGACGAATATAAAAAATGCTGCAAAATTGCTAGGAACAGATGCTGGTTCAAACGAAAGGGTAAAGCAATTCAAGTATTTGGGGGAAACAATCCAAAAATTGGTTTGGAAAAATCTGATATGGAGGCAAGGATACACAAACCGGAAGGAGCATACGGTATAACAAAAAATACAAACAACAAAAGATGTTAATCTAAAAATCTTGAAATAAAGAACTACAACACAGTTGTGAAACCAGAATGCTTATATGACAGTGAATGCTTAGTACTCAATTATATACTTGAAAGATTGGACGTACTAGAAAAAGGAATTATAAGAAAAATATTAGGCCCTCAAGTAACTACAGAGTTTTGGAAATTAAGAACTAAGAATGAAATATAACAGTACGGAAGAGGAGACTGCTATTTTTGGACATATTTACAGAATGGACGACAGTAGATTAACCAAAATGATCTTCACGTATCTTTGGAAGAAAAAGTCAACAACCACCTTTATTCAAGAGATCAAAACAGACTTGGAAAGAAACAGCATCAGAAAAGAAAAAGTAATGGAAAGAGACATTTTCAGGAAGAAAGTTTTGAAGATGGAAGGATTCCAAGAGAGGGAGGCAAAGAAAACCGGCACAAAGTAGTCTGAAGAAAGAAAAAGGAAACATAGTGAAACAATGAAGGAATATTGGAAGAAAAGGAAGGAACAACAACAAAGGATGAAGCACTGAAATTGGAACGTGGTCGCAAGTAGGCAAGAATAATAATAAAAATTATTCTACTACTACTACTAATAATTATTATTAATTTATCACGGTGCCCCTGTGCCACGAATTATTGAAATATAATTTAGTGCGAAGTCTGGTTATTTAAATTCTGCGTAGATTTTTCAGAGTGAGAAATTACCAGTCGTTTATGTGAAACTCAAAGTATTTTGCACTAAATGAGGCTAGAATTTTTTGCTGCTTATTTGCTGCATTGATTTACGTCGCACCGACACAGATAGGTCTTATGGCGACGATTGGATAGAAAAGGGCTAGGACTGGGAAGCAAGCGGCCACGGCCTTAATTAAGCGACAGCCCAGCATTTACCTGGTGTGAAACTGGGAAACCACGGAAAACCGTCTTCAGGGCTGCCGACAGTGGGGTACGAACCCACTATGTCCCGGCCTCAGCTCACAGCTGCGGGCCCCTAACCGCACGACCAACTCGCCCGGTAGACTAGAATTTAAGCGTGGTATTCATTTTATGCATAAGTGCCTACAGATTAGTCAATCAATCAGTCAATTCTTATCTCCAATTAGGACAGTCGCCGAGGTGGCTGATTCCCTATCTGTCGTTTCCCTAGATTTTTCTTAAATGATTTCAAAGAAATTGGATATTTATTGAACGTCTCCCTTGGTAAGTTGTTCCAATCCCTAATTCCCCTTGCTATAAAGGAATATTTGCCCCAATTTTCCCCTCTTGAATTCCAACTTCATCTTCATTGTGATCTTTCCTACTTTTAAAAATACCACTCAGGCTTATTCGTCTGCTAATGTCATTTCACGCCATCTCTCCACTGACCGCTCGGAAAATACCACTTAGACGAGCAGCTCGTCTTTTTTCTCCTAAGTTTTCCCAGCCCAAACACTGTAAACAATTTTGTAACGCTACTCTTTTGTCGGAAATCGCCCAGAACAAATCGAGCTGCTTTTCTTTGGATTTTTTCCATTTCTTGAATCAAGATATCCTGGTGAGGATCCATACACTGGAACCATACTCTAGTTGGGCTCTTACCACAGACTTATATGCCCTCTCATTTACGTCTTTACTACAACCCTTAAACACCCTCATAACCATATGCAAAGATCTGTGCCCTTTATTTAAAATCCCATTTATGTGATTAACCCAATGGAGATACTTGTAGTAATCCCCAGAACGAACTTTCACCCCATCAACGCAGTAATTAAAACTGAGAGGACTTATCCTATTTGTGAAACTCGTAACCTGACTTAACCCCGTTTATCATCATACCATTGCCTGCTGTCCATTTTACAACATTGCCCAGGTTATTTTTCAGTTGCTTACAATCTTTTAACTTATTTATTACTCTGTACAGAGTAACACCATCTGCGAAGAGCCTCATATCTGGTTCCACTTCTTTACTCATGTCATTTATATATACAAGAAAACAAAGGTCCGATAATACTGCCTTGAGGAATTCCCCTCTTAATTATTACAGGGTCTTCGCCTACTCTAATTCTCTGAGATCTATTTTCCAGAAATATCGCAGCCCATTCAGTCACTCTTTTGTCTAGTCCAATTGCACTCATTTTTGCCAATAGTCTCCTATGATCCACACTATCAAATGCTTTAGACAAGTCAATCGCGATGCAGTCCATTTGACCTCCTGAATCCAAGATATGTGCTATATCGTGCTGGAATCCTACAAGTTGAGCTTCTGTGGAATAACTCCTAAATCCGAACAGCCTTCTATCGAGCCAGTTATTAATTTCACAAACATGTCTAATATAATAAGAAAGAATGCTTTCCCAAAGCTTACATGCAATGCATGTTAAACTGACTGGCCTGTAATTTTCAGCTTTATGTCTATCGCCCTTTCCTTTATACACAGGGGCTACTCTAGCAACTCTCCATTTATTCAGTATAACTCATTCATGCAAACAATGGAATAAGTAGTTCGGATATGGTACTGTATCCCAGCCCATTATCTTTAGTATATCCCCAGAAATATTATCAGTACCAGCAGCTTTTCTAGTTTTCAACATTGTTCTTATTGTGAATGTAATTGTTATTATATGTTCATTTTAATATCATTGTTATTATATGTAAATTTTAATACTTCTTTAGCTTTAGTCACCTCCTCTATCTAGACATTAGCCTTATAACCAACAATACATACTGCTGTCTGAATACTTCTGCCTTTTGAAGGTCCTCATATACACACTCCCCTTGTTCATTAATGATTCCTGGAATGTCCTTCTTGGAACCTGTTTCTGCCTTAAAGTACCTACACGTAGCATTCCATTTTTCACTAAAATTTGTACGACTGCCAATTATGCTTGTCATCATGTTATCATTATCTGACTACTTTGGTAGATTCAGTTACCTACGAAGTTTCTTCAATTTCTCCTTACTTCCACATCTATTTCTAACTCTATTTGTTTCCATTCTGCTCCTCCTTCTTAGTCTTTTTATTTATCTACTATAATAAGGTGGGTCTTTACCCTTAGCACTCACGCGGCGGGCCATGCCCGACAACGAGAATATCCCGCTTAGGTCCTATGTCGGGCAATGCCCGACATGACATTGTTCCCTATATAACTCCTTTGTCGGGTTACGCGTGCATGAATTACAGGTACAGGAAGGTTCTGCAAACCTTCGACGAAAATTTGAAGCCATGTATAGCTATAATTTCTTTGAAAACAGGCTTTGGTCAGATTCTTTGCAGACCATGTGAGATTGTAGATAAACATTGCTTAGCAACATGGCGTCGTTCGAGCAGCGTGAGAAAGAAATCGCCAGACTTTTAGGTGAAAGGGACGTTGATTTCAGCGACAGTGGGAGTGATTTTCAACTAAATGGTGAGAAAGATATTGCGGAATGAGATTGTGTTGGTGAGTTTAGTGATAAAATTCCCGATAATGAGAAAATTATGCTAAATAGCAATGCTGGTACCTTTTCTGATGGATGGAGGAAATACCGCGACACTGACTTGGATTTCAAAAGCTCATTCCCAGGTACATCAGGTTATAAACAACCGCATGGTTGAATGAACTTGACTTTTTCCAATTATTACCTTTGACTGACGAGTTATTGTCGGAAATTGTGCGCGAAACTAACCGGTATGCTAGTGTAAACATTCAAAAGGTTACGCCCATCACACGTGAGTCTATTAGGGGGTCGTGGATAGATGTTACTTTTCCTGAATTCAAAGCATTTTTAGACGTAATCCGAAATATGGCAATGAACAGTAAGCCTAAATTACGATGCGAGAGTGGTTTTTTCAGCAATACCTGTAGAAAAAAGCCTGGATTACATCCCGGCGAGTGTTTTGGGAAGTTTCACACAATGTACTATTACAGATAATAAGTGACTGTCTGAGATAATTTTAGGTTTGAAAATGCTGAAAATTGCACCTGAATACTGTATTGAACTTGTATTATATTTATTTTATGTTTGCTTTAGCTGATTTTTATAAATATGCTGTCAATATTTTTGTGCTCTCTGTTATCCCTCTGCAAGCAGATTCTTAAATGGAGCTGGAGTGGCAGCAGTGTTCAGAAGAAAAAGGGGGCTAAGGGTTACCATTCCTTAATTTACGTGGTGAAACCGTTGAATTTAGGCTCGGAAGTATATTTTTCTTCCAATGCGTGAAACGCTTCCAATCCGCGGTTAACCCCTGCAGATTTGTGTATGTGTACGCGATGTTGCGACAGGATGTGGTGATAGCAATCCCTTCGTCAGTGTTTGAGATTGTGTGCGTACGCGAGTTTACGTCCATGTTTTAGGGCTTTGAGCGTCTGAACTTATTTTCTTTTTATATGATTCTTTAAGTCGCACCGACACAGATAGTTCTTATGGCGACGATACGGCAGGAAAGGTGTAGGGTTGGGAATGAAGCGGCTGTGGCCTTAATTAAGGCCCCTGCCGCGCCGTGCCGTACCACGGCCGACCGTGGTCGCCCGGGTGGGGTGTTGGAAACGGCGGTACAGGTAACTTAGGAAATTTGTTTAGAAGGGTTATAGGGAGGTACATTCAGAGAAACGGGGTGGCCTAGGGAGCAGTGACAAGGGAACAGGGAACTGGAAATCAAGTAGGGATGACTTAAAAATGTTAGTGCTCAACTGTAGAAATATTGTAAAGAAAGGAATAGAATTAAGTAATTTAATAGATATATACTCACCAGATATTGTAATAGGAGTTGAATCATGGCTGAGAAATGATATAATGGATGCAGAAATTTTCTCACGGAACTGGAGGGTATATCGTAGAGATAGGATGGAAATGTTAGGAGCGGGAGTACTCATTCTGGCGAAAGAAGAATTTGTGCGCTACGAAAACGTTAAAGATAACAAACATGAAATTCTATGCGTAAGGCTCATCTCTAAAGATAATAGGCAACTTGATGCCTTTGGAGTGTACAGACCGGGAAAGGGTAACGTAGACGCTGATTCAGAATTATTCGACTAGATAATCAGCTATGTGGGAAACGATAAGGAAAAGAACGTGACTGTAGCGGGTGTTCTCAGTTTACCAAATGTCAAGTGGGAAGGTAATGCGAACGACAGGAAGCATGACCAACAAATGGCAAATAAGTCAATATGGGAAGGGCAGCTGATTCAGAAAATGATGGAACCAACTAAGGGGAAGGATATTCTGGATGTGGTGCTGGTAAAACCAGATGAGCTCTATAGAGAAACCGAAATAATAGATGGTATTAGTAGTAGGGCAATGTCGATTTGCGGATCTTGCATAAGAGAGCGAGCCTAACCTCACAGTCGCTATTTTGAGGGACCTAACCTGACTTTAACGGCTAGTTCCCCTTCCCGACGCCTAGGAGGACAAGTCTAACCTTGGAGAGGCCTAATTTTACCGGTCGTAGTTTAACGGCCAGATGCCCTTCCCGACGCTATTTTATTTAGTAGACCAATACGTAAGGAGACAGCCATGGGCGATTGCGCAAGTTGGTGTCTATACACGGTTTCTTATGAAGAAAGATGATGGCCAAGGGCGATTGCGCAAGATGGCGGCTATACACTGCTTCTTATGGAGAAAACATGCGGGGCCAAGCGCGATTGTACAAGATGGCGTCTATACATGGGCTCTTACTGTGAAAGATGGCGGCCTTGCGTGATTGTACAAGATGGCGGCTATACAGTGGCTCTTGTGAAGAAAGATGACGACTATGGGCGATTGCGCAAGATGGCGGCTATGCATAGGCTCGGCTATACATGGGCTCTTACAGAACGCTTTGTGCGATAAGAAATACATTGGTTACATTTAAGCCCCTAGAAGTCAAACAAATTTTTGCATAAACATGTAACATGAAATATCGTTTCGGAAACATATTATTTCAGTCTGTTGGCATAGGTTATAAGCTTGTAGCTCATGCAGGAGCGAAATGAAACAGAACGCCTAGTGCCATAAGAAATGCATTGGTTACATTTAAGCCCCTAGCAGTCGAACAAATTATCGGATAAACATGCAACTTGAAATTTCGGTTCGGAAATATACTATTTGAATCTGTTCGCCCATTTATGCCCAGTGTTGCGTTTTCGCAACATTCGTCTTCCGTCCGTTTAACAGCATGCAGCTAGTATTATAATAAAGAACAACAGGATCTATCAGTTACAACTACAATTTGAATGTTGAATCAACATCGCAGGCAGTGAATTGAGAATCCAGTATAACAATCGAAATGGCAGTGGACTGTTGTAAACTTGTATCTATGGAAATGGAAGGTAGTAAGCGCGCGCTGTTACAAAAACGGTAATTTATCACCTTATAAATGTACGTAATTCGTCGAAGTTCAGAAATAGTAAATAACAAAACTTAAGTTAACAAGTATACAGCTTGTGAGATTTGTATTTATATTCTTCTGCTCACAAATATGCTTAGAACACGAGCGTTGCGTTTTCGCAACACTGAGCAGATACGATACCTATTCACAACTACAGTATTTATTTCTTTTATTTTACAGAAACTTGAGTGTCCATGAAATTCTCTCCCTACTGGAAGAAAATGAAGATGTTGACTAGGCTCATAGCATTGATATGTTCATTGCTCCACCTGATGTAAATGAAGGTACCGATGAAGATAGCGGTGACGAAGACCTTGGTGGGACAGCTAGCTGCAGAGACCGAAACTGTTCTTAGAGGTGCAGATGAGTGCAAGGAGAGTGTGCTCAAATTGTTGTACAGTAATTCTAGTGCCGTGAGCGGGAAGGTAAACAATCGCAGGGAAATTCCTACAATGCATGCTTCTGCTAATTCTTCTCTCACCTTAGTCACGAAAACGCAAAGGAAGAATACAGTTTAGACTACGAGCAATTGTCGGAAATGGCAGAACGAGGACTTGCCTTATCAGAATTGCATAAGAAATAAAATTCTACAAAATGAACCTCTAATTTATAGACCCCAGTTTATTGATCAGCCATATACTCCACTCCAAATGTTCCAGTTATTTTTTACAGACGAACTTCTTGACATTATTGTAAAGGAAAGTGTGAAGTATGCTGTTCAGAAGGGAAAGACAAACTTTCAGCTTTCCACTGAGGAACTCAAAGTGAGTTTTGGTATTTTAATTCTGAGTGGTTATATACCTGTACCTCGAAGGAAGATGTATTGGGATGAACGGCCCGACACAAGAAACGAGGCTGTGATTAATTCTATGAGGCGAAATCGTTTTGAGGATGTTATGCGTTATCTCCATTTGAATGACCATACGTCTGTAGACACGAGGGACAAAATATCAAAACTCAGGCCATACCTAGATTCACTTCGAAACTCATTTCTAGAGTACACCATTTGGCAAAATCAATCTAGCTGTGATGAAGCCATGATTCCCTATTACGGGCGCCAGGGTTTGAAGCAGCATATAAAAGGCAAACCCATCTGCTTTGGGTATAAAGTTTGGTGCCTCAATCAACCCGTGGGATATCTGATTGATTTTGATATATACCAAGGAGCAACAGGGCCTGAAAACTATTACAAGGAAAAGTTCGGTTTAGGTGGTAGTGTACTTCTAAAATTCACCGAAAGTCTTCCAAGGGACATAGCCGGGAAAGTACTTCCACATCATATGTTTGCTGACAATTACTTCATCAGCCTAAAAGTAGTTGAAGAATTCACAAAACTTGGCATTGGTAACACAGGAACTATTAGAAGTAACAGAACTGACAAGTGTCCTCGAAAAGATATCTCTGTTATCAAGAAAGAAGAACGGGGAACGTTTGATATGAGATGTGACAGCAAGAAACTACTTGTGTGCAGATGGAATGACAATTCTGTTGTATCTCTGGTATCAAACTGTGATTGTGTTTATCCAGTAGGAACAGCAATCAGATACCCCTTCAGTGAAAAGAAGAAAATCTCGATTCCTCAGCCTTTACTAATAAAACCATACAACGAGAACATGGGTGGAACTGACAGAATGGACCAGAACGTTAGTACATACAGAGTAAACATACGCTCGAAGAAGTGGTGGTGTCACATATTGCTTTGGGGTATTGATGTGTCAATCCAGAATGCCTGGATTTTGCACAGGATTTCAACGAATTCTACTGGAGTTAGTTCTATGGATCTCCTAGAATTTCGACGTTGCATAGCATTAACATTACTACACACGCATGGAACGCCCAGAGTGAGACATGGTCCAGTTGCTACTCCTACCGGTGCTAGAGTGACGACTGAGCTTCGTTTCGATAACATCGGACACTTACCTGAAACTCAGTACAAGAGAAAGCGGCGTGACCTTTGCAAGTCAACTACAAACAATCGATGTATGAAATGCAGAGTAGCTCTTCACAATAAATGTTTAAGAGAATTTCACTTCCGGAAGGGACAGTAAAAAATGACACTTCCTTCCAGCAAATTATTGGTATTGTTTGTATTTATTCGTGAATATACATGTTCATTGTAGTGATGGGCAGTCTGAGACGAGGTCTCGAGATTTCTCGGGATTTCTGGAGACTAGCGCAGGCATTATTTCTTGCGAGAAATTTCGAGAAATCTCGAGAGCGTTGTCCCCACAATGTGCGGCGAGCAGCGTTTTGTAGGCCTGCAGGTAGTCGGAGCTGAATGTTGTTTGTTCCGAATATGCGAATAGCCAACCACGGGCCTTCTCATTTTCGTAAATACGTGTCAACAAGCGACTAGGGCGTTCATTTAAACCGAGGTCTATTTTGACGCAGTATAACATAATTATAAAGGATACGCATTCGGGCATTGTATGCACTGGTAGGTACACGAATGAGTGGTTTAAGTACAGAACCTGACGGATACTGTAGGTACACGTAACTGGATACTAGAGGCGTGCATTATTCGAACTCTAGACGAGGCAAGATGCGCCTTGCTGCATATGCAGCCACCATTACGCATGAGTGGAATGTGGAATCTAAATTGCTATAGAGTATTCGCGTCATAATCAGGTAGGTACCGTACTTCATATATGACGGTGCAATGTGAACTGTGTCGAATTGTACGCGACAACTTGAAGACGATGTCCGAAACGCAACGTAAGTCGTGGATGTCGGTTATTTTTAAGAGATGTCACATAGCACAGCCCACTGTGTTGCTTATTCAAAAGAAGTAAAATACATCGGCAGAAATACTTCTGGGATGATCCGGCACTTAAAAAAGCATAATATCAATGAAGAGGAATCGTCACAGAACACCTCCGGCCCGGTCTGAATCACAAGAAACTACCCTGCCGACGATTGTGAGGCATCCAGGTAGGATTACATCCTAATAGCAATTATTAACAAATTATACGGATTATTCAGCTAAGAAGTCCACCTGACATAACTCATGAACAGTTTAAGAAACTGGCATTCTGTATTCACTTTCGTTAATGGTAAGAAGCTCATAGTTCAACATGCAGTGCTTTCATAGGATTTTGGCAAAATTTATCGTCACACACGTTTCCATGTGAGAACTGCTGATGATAACTATCAAGCTTACGTTCGTAGTTACTGGGACGTCTCACAGGTCGCAGCACACGAGAATCGGTCTCGAGAGCGTTGCCCATCACCCCTATTACACGTTCCACTCATGTGTAATGGGAGTTGCGTATGTAGCTAGGCACATCTTCCCCATCTCAGATTCGAATAACGCACGCCTCTAGTATCCAAGTAGGTTTATATCCTATCTACAGTTATTCACAAATTATTCATTGTTATTCACCTAAGTTGTCCACCCCAAGTAAGTCGTGAACAGTTCAAGATACTGACATTCTGTTTCCACTTTAGTTAATGGTATTAGCAGGTTCATAGTTGAACATGCAGTACTTTTCCAGGCTTTTGACAAAATGTATTGGCTCACACGTTTTCATAAGAGAACGTTATTTCACGCAATAACTGCCAATGATATACTATCAATTTTACAGTCGTAGTTAGTGGTACGTCGCACAGCTAGCGGTACAGGAGGATCAGTCTCGGGATTCTCGCGAGAGTCTCGAGATCTGCGACGTCAGTCTCGAGAGTCTCGAGCGAGAGCGTTGCCCATCACTAGTTCATTGTTTGGGAAGAAACTTCACACAGGCATTTTTTATCAATTACACCGAAAACATCAGTTTTATTAACAGTAGATTGCATCTAAACGGTGAATTTCATATTCCATACATGGACTTCATTGAGGTTCTGGATCTGCCCAGTGTTGCGTTTTCCCAACATGTAATTTTGAACACATAGAGCTTTATTACTGTGTAATTTTGAGTTATTTATGTTTATTCTTAACCAAGTAGTCAAATTTGTAAAAATTATCAGAAGAGTAAATAAAATAATTCTTGGCATAAATGGGTTAGCATGACTTATAAGCATTTAGCTCATGCGGAAAATGAAATAAGAAATACATTGCTTACATTTAAGCTCCTAGTAGTCGAACAAATTATCGCATATACATGTAACATGAAATATCGGTTCGAAAACATTATTTCAGTCCATTGGCATAGGTTATAAGCATGTAGCTTATGCAGGAGCGAAATTAAACAGAACGCCTAATGCTATAGGAAATACATTGGTTACATTTAAGCCCCTAGCAGTTCAAGATATTACCGGATAAACATGTAACTTTAATTTCGATTCGTAATTATGCCATTATTTTGTATCTGTTGGCATGGGTTATAGGCATGTAGCTCATGCGGAAAGTGAAATAAACATTACACGTAGCGCTATAAGAAATACACTGGTTACATTTAAGCCTATAGCAGTCAAACGAATTATTGCATGAACATGCACGTTGTAATTTCGGTTCGTAAATATACCATTTGAATCTGTCGGCATAGGTTATAGGCTTGTAGCTAATGCGGGAGCAAGATTAAACAGAACGCCTAGTGCCTTGAGCCGAAAGAATTCGTGGTACATATATGATAGGGAATGGAAGTCAGGGGTCACATCTTATTAGAAGGGCAAAAGGGTAAACTGACTCTTCCTCCCCCTCCTGTTCCTCCACCTCATTTTCCTAGGGATAAAGGACTAAGGGGCTAAAGGGGTAATGGGCTAAAAGGCTAAAGGGCTAATGGCCTAAAGGCCTAATGGGCTTATGAGGTAAGGGGAAAATGGGCAAATGTCTAAAGAGCAAAAGGGCTTACATTCTTTGTGATATTAGCGGTGTCTCTCTTCTCTTTATCCTGGATTGAGACCGGCTCTACAGCTAGAGGCGGAGTTAACACCCTAAGGAAGGGAGAATGTTCGAAAAGAATCTGTACCAATATAGGTAATTGATCTACTGTATGCTACAGAAGGATGACTTAGGTGAGAGTGAAGGTGAGGCCTGGGAATGTAGGAAGGTGTTCAGGCTTTTGTGCTGTCGAGAAAGAGCTTTCAGGTAATGTCTTTACTTTGAAGTGCTATTACTCAATAATACCTGCACAACGTAATTCTTGCTCTATTTCGAAAATATCTTTTTATACTCTGTAACCAGCATCTTGATAGGCTCTTAGTAGTTCAAACGTTTTAGAGTAGGTTGTGTCCCCTTCTCCGGGGTCGCTCAGTCGGCGGAGCGAGAGTCCCAAAAGGGTGGACCGTTCGCAGGGCCGATTATGCTATTAAGGGACAACTTCATAGAATTTATATTTTCAGGACCCTTGGTGACTGGATAGGTGACACAATATAAATGAAAATCAGGGCAAAATAACAACAACGTTTATTAAAAACATAATGGAAACTCAGTCTGGACAAATGCATGAAAGAAAAAAAAAATTATTAAATACAATGTGATTTTTGCAATAAAAGGAATATCTCAATCTTTAATGGCTTGTGAATAAATGAATACGACTGTAAGTCCTCGCATGCTTCTGGAGTTAGGTTCCATTGCTTCTCCAATGAAACTCCACCTAAGATTTTACTCTGTAACATCGAATGAATCACTAAATTATCAAAGCTGTCATTTCCCGTTATAACTCATGTTTAGTCATTTACAGGTAAAAATAATTTCATACATTTTGAAGAACAATTACTATTAACTCAGCATTTACTTGTTCAAGAAAATTCCTTGAACATTCATTTCACTCTACCTGTGAAAAATCCTCTAACTCATTTTGTCATCATAAAATTCCTTTACAATTTCATTTTAGTGTTGGGAAATATTTTTACAAATTCTTCACTTTAGCGTTTGGAAATATTTTTACAATTTCTTTGGCATAACTCCCTCTCTCTCGTAGACTACGCTTGACTGTATTCTTTCCTTACTCTATTTAACCTTTCTAAATTACCTAGCATTTCATGGATGGATAGAGCATCATGTGATCCTACACGGAATCAACAACAACAACAACAATGCATCACAGTCACAAAAAAAATATACAAGATAAGTTTCCTTGGAATGATAAAAGTAAATGACACCAAATAACCCAATTCTACCAACTGGTTATAAGTACATTTTTATCACACAATGAATCTGTAATATTTATTATTATTATTATTATCCAGTCATTTATCTCGTCTTCCTCTTGGGTTTTATTGAAGATCCTTATAATCATCTGACCAGAATAAAACTCGCTCATGACTATAGTTATGATGATACAGAAAGCCAAATTTCTCTCTCGAAGAATAACCATCACCATCATCAGTGATAAGAGCTCAAGAGCCTCGAAAACATCTAATAACGATTAAGTCGTGTATTATTCATATCAGTGGTTGAGCCAGAAATAGACCTATTATAGTCCCTAAATCCGTACATCCTCATAAATCATTATCGCCATAACCATTCATTACAATCATTGTGACTCATAATACCGTTTAGGCCCGACATGCACCCTAGTAGTCCCATGTCGTCCATTAATGGCGAACTCCATTATCACAATGACCATACAAGTTGAATCTCAACAACTCTTACATTATCCGACCTTTACTATTTTGATCATTATTATTATTACTATTATCCTATAATGGCTCCTAGATCGTTCTCTCGAAGAATATTTCTAACATTCGTCGTTCACTTTCCCTTCTACCATCAATCACTACACATGACTAACAGGGTTTTAAAACTACGATTTAATTATAATTTACTCCTACATTTAATCATATCTTCATTTACTATTTTTATGAGTTTAATTTACTCTTATTATTATTATTATTATTATTATGATTGTTAGTAGACCTTACTCCCTTAAATCACTTTCGAAGATCATAATCATTCACTCTTGTCAACTCGAGAACAACTGGGATTATTCATCATCACGTCCAAAAATAAAATTATCATTATTCCAAGAAAATGCAAAGATAGAACAATATTGAAATTACAAATCAACGAAGTAAGGAATGCTCTCCCATCACCATTACATACAAAATTACTAAGGAAACTACTTTACTCTACGCAAGAATACAATCTAGTCATCTACTAAAAGAGAAGAAATTTTACAAGGGTACTCATATTTCTGGTGAAAATCCTTGGCGTCGGGATGCTGCTTCAGGCGACAACGTCTCTTGCCTCATCTATGGTGGTTTACGGATGTACAAAGTCATCGCGTTGGCGTGCACTCTGGAATTTAGTTCCTCATGACTGTAGCTATATTCAGCGTCTTCTTTTTACTCCAGCAAAGTCCCAGAAAATCTCTCGATTTCCCTCTTGATCGCCGCATGTCGACAACTTGGTTTCCTCGGAGATAGCTGAAACTAAAATATTCTATTAGCACAGGGATCCACACTAGCTATAACTCACTAAGTTATGTACAACACTTAACTTGGCGCAACGATGTACTTTAGGTCCATTATTACTATAAGCTTCGTCTTCTGAACACATTCATTAAGTTACGATACGCCTTAGGCTGACAAATAATAGGGCTGACTATTATGATGATTAAATAAAGGTTAGATTTCCTCTCGCCTATCCACTTGAGATCGTGATTTCCTTTCATAATGTCCAATGGAACATTCCTAAAGCTTCTATGGCAAGAATCGGCTTTAATGAGCACGCTGACTGTCTGCGGTTTAACATTTTCCACCCGGGAGAATGTACAACTGTAATAAGCTCGCTGGATACTGCGTTGAGCTAACAATGAATTACACTGGCATTCAAGTAATGTAATGATCGTGCCCTACAAGGATTACACTAGTATTCACGTCGTCTGAACATATTCTTCTTTCCCGTAGAGAATACACGGTTCGACTTCTCGTAAGAAACAACTGTCCGACGTGCTCTTGAAAAACTGTTCTGGCCGTCGTCTCGTAAAATTTCTCTTGAACTGTTCTGACGTTCTTACCCAAGAACTTCCTTCGACTTAGTTCCAGAACAATCCTAATATTTCCAGCACTTTCCTCAATTTCTATTGGCTGGTAATCGACCTGCGCCATAGCTCGTCCTTGACCGCTACGAGTGGATTTTATGAGAACATTTCTCCTCCCCTTTGTCGTCTGCCGGTGTCATGACGTAACTGCGCTCTGGTCGCCCTCGATCAGCTGTTGACCTAGTTTCGGCCGGCTCGCTCTCGCACAACTGTGTCACAGCTGGTACACGCGCACTCGTAAGCAATGCTCCGTAATAAATATTCCCAGCTTTCTCAAATTAACTGAGGTACCATTTAGACGGGTACAGTTGGGTCTTTACCGTATCTTACGTCTACAAGGGGGACCAGAGACTTGTTCTGAACTTTCAGCTTATATGCAGACAGTTGATGTGTAGGGATTTGTTTTAATGTAATACGTGTTTCAGCAGTAGTGATTCCAGGTACAAACGTAACTTGTTTCGATAGCAATGAAGCGTTGAAATTTTCTTCTACTTTATCTTGCATCTCTTTTTGAGATGTTTTACTGAGACAGAACGTGTAGTAGACTTACAAAATGAAGTAAAATCATAAAGCTCCTATGACAATGAAACATTGAGATCTTCTTTTTCTTCTTCTGCTCCTTTTACTTTATTATCACTATTATTATCAGCATCGTTTTCCTTATTATCATAATCATGATCTTGCCTCTCTTTATCTCGAAATGTGTGCCAGTAACAGAACTTGTAGCAGGCATAAACAACAAGGGAGAATTAAAAATCTCTCGCAGAGGTGTACTTTTTAAAAATAAATAAGTGTTTGCTTGACTAAGGTTGGGATCTTTGTATTTTCTTCTCGATAAAGCTGCATTACACGCGCTTAGTGACGTTGAGCGTTGTATGCATTCTTGAACACACTTCTGAACCCACAATTCTACGATGAAAATATAATAATTCCAAATATTTATTTCAGCTACAAACAATTTTTATTTGCTAGTTGCTTCACGTCGCACCGACACAGATAGGTCTTATGGCGACGATGGGACAGGGAAGGGCTAGGAGGGCGAAGGAAGCGGCCGTGGCCTTAATTAAGGTACAGCCCCAGCATTTGCCTGGTGTGAAAATGGGAAACCACGGAAAACCATTTTCAGGGCTGCCGACATTGGGATTCGAACCTACTATCTGCCGAATACTGGTTGCTGGCCGCACTTAAGCGACTGCAGCTATCGAGCTCGGTAACTACTTTTTTGAGAGTAGCCATGTTTTATTTCAAGAGCCTCGCTATCTCGAGGGAACGAGCTCTCCCTGACAAGAGAGCCGCGAGCTCGTGAAATGCCGGGACACATCGGTGGACCTCCAGTAATGAATAATCTATCGAGTTCGAAAAATCCTTCATAACGAGAGATTTTGGCGACATGGTAAATCCAGGAATAAAGGATCTGAATTATTTATAAACCGTATTTGAAGATAGAATCCCCAGGGTAAATATAAATGCAGTTATGCCTGGAGGACAGCAGCGTCATGCTCGCAGATCTGCGGCACGTGGCGAGGTCATTTTCCTGAAGAAAAGCCCCGAAGCTACATGGCAGAAAAAATCATTACGCCCGTTGCAAGTATGGGAAAAATATAAAATTAACACCACGGTGAACTATAAGTCTGTACGAATTTATGGAATAAATTGCGAGAAAAATGATTCAGTGGATGTGGAATTATCAGATTGCGCAATCGAGCCTCGTGGAGAGGGTGGTGTCCCTCCCAGAAGGTGTAAAAGAAACCCCCGTCCGCCTATTTTACACAGTCTGTCTATTGGTCTGAACGGTGAAAACCATGTCGCTCGTCTGCAAGAAAGTGCGGGTGTTTTTCTCAAAGTAACTTGTTATATATTCGTTTCAATAGTTCAAGTAGAATATTAAATGGAAGGTGATAGAAATTCTCCTGAACTGCCGCCGATGTAAACTTTGAAGGTTTAGATGTCTGGATAAAATACGTTGCTGAGTTTCTCTCTGTATTACAATTGTGTGCGTTTCATTTTTATCGAAGGGAGTCTGGAGGCTAGCCGATGAGGGCTGATTTTTTGTTATCTAGTTTGAAACACCTGGACAGCAGTAGCGTTCCATTAATAATAATAATAATAATAATAATAATAATAATAATAATAATAATAATAATCATAATAATAATAATCATTGAATTTAGCTTCACTGGACAGTTATGGATACGATTTGTTTGGACAAGAGTCCTGGGAAAACAGTGCCAGTCTTCAGTTGAGAAGGGTGCTCGGTGCATGTTAAACGCGAGGAAAGTGCGGTATTTGCGCTGTTAATCGACACTTAGTGTAAAAACCTGTGTAGCTTAAGTTTTATATATATATATAAGAAGATGATGCCAATGTAGCCCTGGAAGGCTAAGCACGAGACAAGCTGGCTAAATGTGGCCAGGATCTCGAAGACGACTATGATTACAGGTCTGTGGCTATATTTTTTATCAATGTTGTAGTTAGAATTTGTTTGTCCCAATAAATTTTCAATGCGTATGTCGAATTAATATGTAATAATGATCAGGTGAATATGTTACATTTCTGGTCATCGTGTGAAACTCTTCAGGGCTCTAAAATTCACGCCGAGAAACATTAAAATACTAAGTTTAAATAATGTGTTAATATTCTTTGAGATATTGTTCAAATTGAGTAAAGTCAGGAAGGTGACAACGATAATGTAGTCGTTGTGAATGTCTTAATATCGAATATCGTATGAGTTCAGAAATCTTCGTCGGAATAATAATAATAATAATAATAATAATAATAATAATAATAATAATAATAATAATAATAATAATAATAATAATAATAATATTTACCGCGGGATAACATTTTCTATTTTAAAAGTGTATTTAACAGATATGTTTAGTAAAACTTGCGTTCATCTCGAAATCCAGTGAAGTCTGATAAAGTTACGTTTTTTCATGGGAAGTTAATGTTTGTGAAACCGTGTTGTCGGTGATATAGGAAACCACAGCGTGTTATTGTATTCTTGAGGCACGAAAGTTGTAATAATATAAATAAAAAGGATACTTATGGAAGTTGTTTGTCACGGAAGGATAGACGTAAACAAGTTTTGGAACAGGAAGATTTGGATTGTGCCGGAATGATATGTTGAGATAATAGTTGTATAGATGTTGAAGGCAGAGGTAGCCTGTATTTCATGTATGATAACGCCGTGAGAGGCGATGAAGATACATTTTTAGAAGGCTATACTTGTTGATGGCGATGAATTTTTGAGACAGGCTGTATATTAAATGTGATATTTCTGAGGCAGGCTGTAGTAATATTCCGCTAACAATCCGGAACAGATGACCGGGTGAAGGTTGGTTCGAAATGAGTGCTGTCTGACGCACGTTATGATTTCAAGTTAAAATCCCCCAGTGGAAAACAATTTATGTAGAAGATTGTAGCTCTTGGCAGGTAAGTCCAAGTGACGATTATGTAAGGTCAGCATAATGAACGTTATAGGCGACCTCAAGGGTAGAAGAGCCTTCTAAATACACGGTTGGTGTTATTTGATTGTTATAACAAATTTCCATTCAGAAAATTTCATAAATTACGAGACGATAATTTATCATTAAAACGGAAACATTGTGGGATGAGATATTGAACGTTCGTAAAGCGATAGTTTGGCTGTGTAGATTCATTGAATTTCGCTTCACTGGATAGTTGTGGATACGATTTGTTTGGAATAGTGAGATGGTAGGGGATTTGTGGGCCTCGTCCTAGAATTAGTGTGGATTTTTGCGGGTGGTGATGATTACTGTTTTGGCGATATTCACGTGTTGTCAGACGTGTGCTGAAAGTCATTTTTATTTTTCCAAACTTCATTGCGTGTGTCGAGATCGTATTTGAGTTGTGGATTATTTGCCACGCGTTATTTATTTTCAATTTCACGTTTTATTAACAAGATAGGGTCTTCGTTGCATTTCCCGACTTGCGTTCATTCTGTGGCAAGATTTGTATCATTGTGTGTTATTAGTTTCGACAAGGTTTAGAGCTAAAATATCTAAGTGTGTTTTAAGTTACGATTTCGCTTGATATTCTGGAGGAAGAGTAGGCAACCCAGTTTCCTCTCGACAATAGATTTAGGACGTCACATGTTATCCTAGGAGTATACTGATGATAAGACGTCCCAGTTTACGCTCAACGATAGTTTTAGGAATGTGTGTGTATGTACATAGAAGTTAGTGCTAGGGTGCGCAGACATTAGGTAGGCCAAACGATAGGTTTAGGGTGTCGGCTTTATATACTCAATTCTTAGATTAGGTATATTTGCGAAGTGACTTGAGCGATGGTAGTGTCTGCAGTAGTGTATGCAATACGAAGAGTGTTAGCTAAGTAATATTGAGGCCATGTTTTGGCACAGCCCTTACCAGCTGGAAGGATTTTATCTAAGTTTATGGAACCACTAGTGGCATGAACGTGAGGGTTGTTCAATATTGGGTACTGAGCTAACGTTGACTGAATATTACTGCGGCTTGCCACGCGTGTTTCAGTTCATTAAACATCAGTATGTTATTTTAGTTACGGACTTAATTATTTCGTTGTTCTGACGTCCGACTGCTTTGCTAGTGTGCGTGTCGACACTTAGCTTATTTATATAAGACTTGAGTTACGAATGCGGGTTCGATTCGTCAGCTGGGAATATATTTTGTTTTCAATCTTTCGTTATTTCATTTATACGTAGGTGAGTGTGGTCGATCAAAAACTTCGTAGTTAGTTTGTTGGGACAAGCAGTAAGTAGATGGATCTGTAATGGTAGTCGTTGTTGTAAAGGAAAGAATTCCTAGATGTTTTATTTTACCATGTGGACTTGTAATTTTATTAAGCTTAACGTAACCGTTTATAACCTGGAAGTTGGTTTTCTAAGAATATTTTTTCAAGTGATTTACCACTTTTTATATAACTTCAGTGTTTAGCATTTCTTCTAAATGCGTGATGAATAAGTGTTTCCTGCATTTCGCAGTTTTGTTCCTTCAGAACGACGTAACGTAAGTTCCTCTCGGATCATGTTGTTGTTGGTTCCTTCTGAACAGCTGTTTGGGTGATGCACGTTTCAGCATCGGGATTATTCTATAACTTAAGAGTGTCACGACAAGACAATACATGGCGGAATTTTATTTTCTATTATGAATGCTGCTGTTAACTTGTAGTGAACACCATGCCTTCCAGTATTATTTCGCAACCTATGCAAAGCAACTGATAGTCAGTTTGGTTCGATTAAGGGTCCATTCGGCGGGTGTTCCCATATCCGACAAGGTATTTGACTGTGGATAACCTTAATTAGGAGTAAATCTGGAACTCTATTTGTTGATAGTCAGATTTTCCACGGATCGTGTGTGTTAATTCTCAGTTATCGTTTGGATCAATAGGTGCCCGATTTTCAGGGTTTCTTTTCATTTTTCTCGTTTTTGCTCTCCACTAATCTTTGATATTCCTACTTTTCCCCGAAGAAAATTCTTCAATGCTGTAACTAAAAAACTAACGCCATGTAATGTGACTGGGTTTGAAACATTAAATAATTATTTTTTTCTTGATCAATGACTTAATATAAATAATTTTGTTTGCATTTGATTCAATAAAATTTAGTAAGCACATAATTGCTCCTCATTTCAAATAGTTAGGCTCTCTTCTGAACTCCATAGTTTGGTTTGATATTGCTCTACTGCAGCAGCTGTGACCGAATGTGTAGTGAGTTTAGCGATGCTCTATTGTCCTTGAAAGTGAGTTTGGGGTCCGTCAACAAACAATAGCACGAGGTCGTGACGTTACGGTCACGTTGTATGCTGCGTCAGCACGCGAAGTACAAAATCTAAGCCGATGTGGTTAGAACTTGCCAAAAGCACGTGGCTTTTAAATTCCTGGCTGTACGTAGTTAAATTAGTGCACATAGATAGGACATGCTAAGATAGCAGCTGTCATCTTAACGACGTAGGTGCAGTAAATTTAAAATCTACATGCTTTTTGGCAAGTTGTAACCATATCGGTGTAGATTATGAACTTCGGGTGCTGGCGCCGTATACCACCTGACCGTAACTTCACGACCACGTGCTCTTGTTTGTAAACAAAGCCACGTGCTTGGCCCCGTGTTTTTGTAACAGCTGTCAAAGTCAAAGCTGTCATCTAGACGGAGCCTAACCTCACTTTTATGGACAATAGAGCATCGTTAACCTCACTGCTGCCATCTTTACGGCGCTAAACCTCATTGTTGCCAGCTTATGCACGTCCTGGCGCGGAATTTAAATCCACATGCATTTTGACATCTGTCAAGATAACAGCTGCAATCTTTAACGACGTGGGCGCGGAATTTTAAACAACAGAATATCGCTAATCTCACTGCTGCCATCTTGACGGGGCTAAATCTCACTATTACCACCTTGGTTATACGCTTTTGTGTTGGTTTACTGTTTATCGTTAACCGGTTCGCATCATCGAATTAGAGAGTAACAAATGTCTAGTAGATTTAACTTGTATCTTTCAAAGAAGAATCTGTTAGCAGAAGATAAGGTACGTCATGGAAAAAACTATTTCTTGCTATATTTGCAACGAGTGTGGAAAAACATTTTCCCGATGCTATCACAAAAAACGTCATGAGATATCATGTAGGACAATTTTTCAATGCAAACATTGTAGAAAAGAGTTCAAGAACGCAGCCACGTGTAATGTAGCTTCATCCAGAAGAAAATACAAAGAGCTCAACCGTAATCAAGCAAACACTGATTTATTTTTAAAAAGTACACCTCTGCGAGAGATTTTTAATTCTCCCTTGTTGTCTATGCCTGCTACAAGTTCTGTTACTAAGCACAGATTTCGAGATAAAGAGAGGCAAGATCATGATTATGATAATACGGAAAACGATGCTGATAATAATAGTGATAATAAAGTAAAAGGAGCAGAAGAAAAAGAAGATCTCAATGTTTCATTGTCATAGGTGCTTTATGATTTTACTTCATTGTCTAAGTCTACTACACGTTCTGTCTCAGTAAAACATCTCAAGAAGAGATGCAAGATAAAGTAGAAGAAAATTTCAACGCTTCATTGCTATCGAAACAAGTTAAGTTTGTACCTGGAACCACTACTGATGAAACACGTATTACGTTAAAACAAGTCCCTACACATCAACTGTCTGCATATGGGCTCAAAGTTCAGAACAAGCCTCTGTTACCCCCATGTAGACGTAAGAGACTGTGAAGACCCAACCTACTCTAAAACGTTTGAACTACTAAGAGCCTATCAAGATGCTGGTTACAGAGTATAAAATATTATATTTTCCAAACAGAGCAAGAATTTCGTTGTGCAGGTATTATTGAGTAATAGCTCTTCAAAGTAAAGATCTTAACTGTAAGCTCTCTCTCGACAACACAACAGCCTAAACACCTTCCTACATTCCCAGGCCTCACCTTCTCTCTCACCTAAGTCATCCTTCTGCAGCATACAGTAGATCAGTTACCTATCTTCGTACACACTCTTTTTGAAAATTCTCTGTTCCTTAGGGTGTTAACTCCGCCTCTAGCTGTAGAGCCGGTCTCAATCCCGGATAAAGAGAAGAGAGGCACCACTAATACTACTAAAATTTAAGCCCTTTGGCTCTTTAGACCTTTGGCCCGTTTTCCCTTTATCCCATTAGGCATTTAGGCCATTAGCCCTTTAGCCCTAGGAAAAGGAGGATGAGGAAGAGTCATTTTGCCCTTTTGCCCTTCTAATAGGATGTGATTCTGAGTTCCGTTCCATATTAGGTGCGTAGCACGATTGTTTCAGCTCAAAGCACTAGGCGTTCTGTTTAATTTCGCTCCTGCATTAGCTACAAGCTTATAACCTATGCCAACAGATTGAAATAATACGTTTCCAAACCGATATTTCATGTTACGTGGTATATGCGATAATTTGTTCGACTGCCTGGGGCTTAAAATGCTACCAATGTATGTCTTACGGCGCTACGCGAACTGTTTATTTCACTTTCCGCATGAGCTACATGCTTATAACCCATGCCGACAGATTCAAATGGTATACTTCCGAACCGAAATTTCAATAATTTTTTCGACTGCTAGGGGCTTAAATGTAACCAATGTATTTCTTATGGAAATAGGCGTTCAGTTCAATTTGACTTTCCGCATGATCTACATGCTGATAACCCATGCCAACAGATTCAAGTCGTGTTTTTCGGAACCGAAATTTCAAGTTACATGTTTATCCGATAATTTGTTCGATAGCTAGGGGCTTAAATGTAACCAATGTATTTCTTACGGCACAAGGCGTTCTGATAAGGCCCCATGTATAGCCGCCATCTTGCGCAATCGCCCATAACCGTCATCTTTATCCATAAGAGCTCATGTATAGCCGCCATCTTGTACACAGCCCATGGCCGGCTTCAGTCTCCATAAGAAGCCGTGTATAGCCACCATCTCTCTTAATCGCCCACGGCCGTCATCTTTCTCCAGAAGACCCCATGTATAGCCGCCATCTTATACAATCGCCCATGGTCGCGCATCTTTCTCCATAAGACGGCGTGTATAGCCGCCATCTTGAGAAATCGCCCATGGCGGGCATCTTTCTCCATAAGAAGCCATGTATAGCCACCATCTTGCGCAATCACACATGGCAGTCTCCTTACGTATGGATATACTAAATTAGCGTCGGTAAGGGCATCTAGCCGTAAAACTACGTCCTCCAAAGTTAGGCCCCTCCAAGGTAGCGGCTATGAGGTTAGGCTTGCTCTCTTAGGTGTCGGGAAGGGGAACTAGCCGTTAAAGTAAGGTTAGGCTCCTCAAAATAGTGACTGAAGTTAGGCTCGCTCTCTTATGCAAAATACGCAAATCGGCATTGCACACCCACTATACTGGGGGTCAATGACCTTGCATTGGAACCTGCATTGCTACACTACTAGACCCCGTGTGCTGACGCACCAAAAATGTGCTGACGCTATGGTCTTGTGAACCCCCCACCGCCCTACTAGTGGTATTAATGATCACGAAACTGTTTTGTGGTAGTTAAAAATAAATGGGAAGATAAGGAAGATATTAAAATGAGGACTATTAGGCAGTACCATATGGCTGATAAAACAGGCATGAGAGAGCTTTAAAAAGTAACTATTATCGGTGGGAAACGGCAGACAACAACGTAAACAGACTCTGGGATGACTTTAAAAAATTGTTAAGTAATGTGAAAATAGGTTTGTACCTTTAAAGGTGGTAAAGAACGGTAATGATTTACCATATTATAACAGAGAAGTAAAGAGACGAAGAAGAAGGTGCAGGTTGGAAAGGAATAGAGTAGGACATGGCTGTGGAAGTAGGGAGAAATTGAAGGAACTGACTAGGAAATTGAATCTAGCAAAGAAGTAAAGCATAATTGGCGGCCATACAAATTTTACCGAAAAATGTAAGTGAATGTATAGGTACTTTAAAGCAGAAAGAGGTTCCTGGAAGGATATTCCAGGAATCATTAATGAACACGGGGAGTGTGTATGCGAATACCTTCAAAAGGCAGAAGTATTCAGTCAGCACTACGTAAAGATTGTTGGTTACAAGGATAATGTCCAGACGGAGGAAGTGACTAATACTAAAGGAGAATTAAAATTTACCTATAACAACAATGACATTTACAGAAAGATACAAAAGTTTAAACTAGAAAAGCACCTGGAATAACGTTCGGGGGATATACCAAGGACAGTGGGTTGGGATATAGTACCATATCTGAAGTACTTATTTATTGTTTGCTTCAAGGAGCTATACCAAATGAATGGAGAGTTGCTATAGTAGGCCCTGTGTATAAAGGAAAGGGTGATAGACATAAAGCTGAAAATTACAGGCCAGTCAGTTTAACATGCATTGCATGTGAGCTTTGGGAAATCAATCTTTCTGATTATATAAGGCATGATTTCGAAATGAGTAACTGATTGGATAGAAGGTATTTTGTGTAGGATTCCAGCAAGACATAGCAGATATTTTGGATTCTTGAAGTCAATTGGTATGTATCGCGATTGACTTATCGAAGGCATTTGATAGGGTAGATCATGTGAGACTACGGGAAAAAATGAGTGAAGTTGGACTTGACGAAAAGTTAAGTGAATGGGTGGCTAAGTATCTAGAACATAGAACTCAGAGAATTACAGTAGGTGAAGCTTTGTCTGTCCCTGTAATAATTCAGGGGGAGTTCCGCAAAGCAGTATCATTGGAACTTTATATTTTCTTGTATTTACTGAACCCTTGGTGGTCCATAAAGGATACCTACCTTCCTTACCTATCAGCAATTAGCATGAGATCTGTCTCTTGGGTCGTTACGGGCTCTTCGTCACTTGCTGAGGTAAGGGCGGGTTTCACTATATCTACTCGAGGTACTCGAATGAAAGATCAACTGAAGAAAATTCTATGTTTTATTAAAGAGATAACGAGGAAAATTTTAGAAATCGTTTTAAATTGAACTCATCTTGTCCAATTAGTGCAACAATAGTTACAACGCCGAGGAGCAGTATACTGGTTTGAGACTTTGACTTTACTGCCTCATGGGCATCCTTACTAGAAACCTTTGTCACAAGTTAAGAATGAAGAAAAGAAAGCCTGGAAATCCTTAAATTCGGCTTCCGTGTGAGGCTACATGTGCCGTCATAATGATTCGTGATGGTTCAGCCCTCGTAACACGAACTCTGGACTCTTGGTATAATTAAGGAAGTCCAATCGGTGTGTGCTACACAGTGGTTGTACGGCGTGGACCATTAATTGAATCGATGTGACCTGCGACTATGTCATGGACCGACATCTAACCCTCTAATTTACTTTCAAGTCATTGTGGATGATGACCGCAAGGAAAATGATGCTATAGTGGCATATGGCCTTAGTCTAAGTCACTGAGGTTGATGACTCCATGACCATCCAAGTTTCTAAGTTGAAGGCTAAACACAATCAAGTTAAATCGGTTGATGACGAAGGTTTCCACTTTACTAATCCCAGCACATTTAATGCTCAATCAATCAAAGTCAACTAATACAAACAAAAATATCAACAACGCTCACAATACTTTGTTGCAGTAAAATCCATTATCTTCGGACATGTCCCCTTAAACGTTAGGAATAATTAATCTTTCCCAGCAAAATAAGTTAAGATTTCCAGAGTACACCTGCAAGTTATTTTCGTGATTTATGTTATTTCACAAATATGGTTTCCACTGAGTTTAATAATTTACTAAATTGAATTGATTTTATAAATCCTAAATAACAACAAATTCTATCTCCGCGGACGAATGGTTTCTTTAACAAGTCCCTACTCAAATTCTCACGTAATTATTTGTAACTCTTTTTTAAGGTTTATCGTCGTTTGTTATCGTGCAGCTGGAAGAGAATTTACATCATTTATTTCCAGTATTATATCTTGTTTCATGATATCACACTATAAGTTTAACACTAGCAATTATTAACTCTTGGATACCCTAATTATTAAGTACTAAAAATCTGCATAAGTACCTTGCCGTAAAATGCTAGCCAAAATAGTATGTCAAATCCCATCATGACATTTTCATAAAGTTTTGTGGACCCCTCAAAAATAAATCAATAACTACTACCAACACTATATTTTGGACACCCTGAAATCGGTTGATTTCGCTCATTATAGTCTAACTTCGTGGTTTCAAATATATATCCAGATCTCGGTTAAACAAGTTAATATTATCGAATGCTATCTAATAACGTACACGTTACTCGCGAATGAAAATTTCAACTAGTTCTTGCAAAGTTACGATCTCCATTCTAAAGAATACAATCTCATTTTCAACACGTAACAGGCAGCACATATACCGTTATCTCCGAGCGGCGAACCCTCGCTCAGCTGGCCAGCGGACACAAACGACCTTCCGCTTGTCATAGCATTGAATGAAAACACTTGTCCTATATGTTCACCCAAAACTGGTCTCACAAGAATGAAATCTTCGACTTCCCAAATAAATTTTAAAATACGACACTCCTGGCCCAAACAGATATGCACAGTGATGTCATTCAATAATTATACACGTCACGAATTAACACATCTGTGGATTCTCTCACGATTTTCATCTCAAACATCATACAAATATCTTCCTCGGGCCAGAATCTCCCGGCAGCATTACAGGCTTCCAATCACCTGATTCACAAATCCTACCTCAACTCATACGACAAATCACAATGACAAAAATGGAATAATAATCCTTAGAATCCACAACGCATACTTAAGCACAAATACTCTAATAATGAACATCTTTGCATAACATGATCTCGTATTTTAAAACTGGATTTTCACAAAAATGACCGACAAACATTCTGTATGTATTGCCAGACACAGTTTTTTTGCTTGTTGTTTAGAGGGGCCTAGCATCGAGGTCAGCGGCCCCTAATGGTACGAAATGAGATAACAAAAAATGAAAAGCATCCACTGACCAAAATAAAAAAAAATATCATGAAGAATGAATGGATGGACATGAACACAACAAAAAGAACAAACAAAACAGTGGATCAGACTAAAAAAAATTGTAAATAATATTATTAGTGACGAAGGGACCACTTATGAAGCACAACGATGCTAATGGCACTTATCAGTAGTAAAGGAGAACCATGATATTTCTCAAGCTGCGTTACTAATCAAAGGTAGCGTAAACTCACGGTGTTCCAAACATTAAGGTACTACTCACAAGTATTGTACGTCGTAAAGGTAACGCAGACCTATGGTGTTTCTCACACAATGGCGCCACTCATAGCCAATGCAAACCGATGAGGTTCCTCACCTAGGTGTATTAATCACGGGCGCCGATATTTCCGTGGCGTTCCTACAGAGTGGGTACTAATCACTGGCAACGAAGACCTACGGTGTCGTTCGTATAGTGGTACAACTCACAGGCTACGCCCACACGGGTACAACTCACAGGCAACGCCCAGACTTGTGGTGTTGCACACACGGGCACAATTCACGGGTACTGGAAACCCACAGTGAACCCCACTCGAGTGCTACGAATCACAAAACTATGGAGTACCTAACAGAGTGGTACTACTCGCAAGTAAAAGCGACCGATGGTGTTCCGCGCGTAATGGTACTAATCAAAAGTAGTTTCATGGTTCTAATACAATCATTCCTTGGTCGCCCCTTTTAGACGCCTCTCACGACAGGCAGGGGATGGTGTTTCTCACACAATGGCGCCACTCATAGCCAACGCAAACCGATGAGGTTCCTCACCTAGGTGTATTAATCACGGGCGCCGATATTTCCGTGGCGTTCCTACAGAGTGGGTACTAATCACTGGCAACGAAGACCTACGGTGTCGTTCGTATAGTGGTACAAATCACAGGCTACGCCCACACGGGTACAACTCACAGGCAACGCCCAGACTTGTGGTGTTGCACACACGGGCACAATTCACGGGTACTGGAAACCCACAGTGAACCCCACTCGAGTGCTACGAATCACAAAACTATGGAGTACCTAACAGAGTGGTACTACTCGCAAGTAAAAGCGACCGATGGTGTTCCGCGCGTAATGGTACTAATCAAAAGTAGTTTCATGGTTCTAATACAATCATTCCTTGGTCGCCCCTTTTAGACGCCTATCACGACAGGCAGGGGATACCGTGGGTGTATTATTCGTCAGCCTCCCCCACCTAGAGGGGGTGTGTGTTTGGTCCGCGTGGTGTATTTTATTTCCCTCAAGTCCGCCGGCAAGCCGGTTAGGAGCCCCCTATCCGCCACCTGGGACGCGCCACGTGGGAGTATCACCTCTCCCCCTGCTACGCCTGTGTAGCAGGTTCGTGGAGACACAGTTTAAACGGACATAGAATAGCATTACTCTTCGTGACATATTCACCGATCTGCATTACTCAACACGACAGCGCGCTTACACCCGATTGAAACTGGGTAACCACGGATATCTTTCACCACCTCAGTCATAAACAGAAAATGTTTACGTCAAATAAAAACATCTTAACTTGACATCACAAAATACAGGCAATAATTTCGCGGAAATGACGATCTACTTTGGACGTTACATCGCTTCGTAACCCTCATTATTAACTATTTACAACACATTACACGGCACTCATAATTTATAATATCCAAGCGTGAAGAAAGGAAAACAAATTACCTTTCGTCCATATTTCTGACATTCACGAAACAAATGGGTGACCAAACTGCGTCATAAATAACCATTACAAATACAAGTAAGTGTGATATCACAAAACAGATACAAACGCAGTGATGTTGGCATTCCACCTACCTGATCTGCACGACAGCTTCCATACTGGCTCACCAGTAACCCTCCGATATTTATTTTGCCATTTTAACACTTCTGACTTCACATTTGCTTTTATTCATGTTGCTTTCCTGAAAAATAAAGCACAAAGAAAGAAATGCCCTTCACTCGGTGTTTTCGCGGACCAAACTCGAATGATTGGATTGTCGCCCGCACACGAAATATTTTCTTTTTCAACACAATATTATTAGAATTTCACTACTACTACTACTACTACTACTACTTCGGTATCTTGACAACCGTCTTTATATCAGATTTACTACTGCGATGAACAACTACCTCCACATGGAGACAACCCCCAGCCACATCGGCCCAAAATCTTAAGTTTCATTGGACTTGGTCTATTTCTCGCTGATCAATTGATTCAACAGTATAACCTTCTCTCGCGAGCTTCAATGGTACAATGTAGGGTGATTTCAAGATGGCGTCTTCTTTCCCCCTCTTAGGCATTTTTCTTACCAACAAGAAAATATTGCTAGTGACATTGTTCATGAACATTTGAAATTATCTCGTTCCAAATTAACTCGTTAATTGACCTCATTTGATAGGCACTATACTGTGACGACTTGGCGTGGGATGAATAGACACGCGCGTCTTTCATGAAATATTCACGGAAACGGCTTAGCAATCTAAAATCTGTATTACTTAAGACCAATTGTCTTACAGATAATTACAGGACACTCATTATACTACGTTCACTGCTAATTCCTTTTATTAAATATTCTTATTTAACCAACACTTTGCTCTGTATCCATCCACCTTCGATACGCGCGGATGACGTCACATCTCATAGCGTGGGAAAGAAAGTAGGCAATTTCCTGCCTTGTGTCGCCTCTGCGATATAAATATATATTCGAGCTTCTCATTATAATGTGGGGTTTCATGTGGTAACTTTACGACTCAAATTTCTTGGAACACAAAGGTCATGGGTTCAACATCAATGATATGTGTAAAGAAGTGGAATCAGAGATAAGGCTTTTTGCAGATGATATTGTTCTGTACAGAGAAAAAATTAGTTACAAATTTGTGATCAACTGCAAAATGACCTCGATAATGTTGTGAGATGGACGGTAGGAAATAGTATGATGATAAACGGGGTTAAAAGTCAGGTTGAGAGTTTCACAAATACGAAAGTCCTCTGAGTTTTAATTACTGCGTTGATGGGGTGAAAGTTCGCTGTGGGGATCACTGTAAGTATGTATCTAGGTGTTAATATAAGGAAAGATTTTCATTGGGATAATCACATAAATGGATTGTAAATAAAGGGTACAGATCTCCGCATATGGTTATGACGGTATTTAGGGGTTGTAGTAAGGATGTAAAGGAGAGGGCATGTAAGTCTGTGGTAAGAGCCCAACTAGAGTATGGTTCCAGTGTATGAGACCCTCACCAAGATTACTTGATTCAAGAACTGGAAAAAATTCAAAGAAATGCAGCTCGATTTGTTCTGGGCGATTTCCGACAGAAGATTAGCGTTACAAAAATGTTGCAAAATTTGGACTGGGAAGACTTCGGAGAAAGGAAATAGGCTGCTCAACTAAGTGGTATGTTCTGAGCTGTCAGTAGAGAGATGGAGTGGGAGGACATCAGTAGACAAATAAGTTTGGGTGGTGTCTTTAAAAGTAGGAAATAAAATATGAAGATAAAGTTGGAATTCAAGAGGACAAATTGGGGCAAATATTTGTTTATAGGAAGGGGTTGGGGATTGGAATAACTTACCAAGGGAGATATTAAATAAATTTACAATTTCCTTGCAATCATTTAAGAAGGGGCTAAGAAAACAACAGGTAGGGAATCTGCCACCTGGGCGACTGCCCTAAGTTCAGATCAGTAGTGACTGAGTGACTGAACACACTTTTCGTATTAGTAGAACAGTGCAGCCACGTCAGTGTTTAAACGTTTCATTAGCGACTTTGGATTAGGACTTAAGGTATTTTTCATGAGTAACCACCGGCATTGTAGGCGAGTCTGATCCTGACTAGGAACCATCAGCTTGGCTGGTCGAATTATTCCGAAAGTATGACCCATCATTGCGGAGATGGTTTTGGATTTTCAGAAGGGATCTGTAGCGGTAGTGTACTTCATTCGAGAATGGACTGTCGGTTACAACAAGTTGGATGCTCTATCCGAATAGATTCGGGCGAACATTAGGTGGTGGCGATTACTTTATTGATGGTTTTGTTTTATTTATCTCGGAATAGAATTATAGTTTAATTTCGTTTCAAGGTTTTCCCTAAGTAAATGTATTGTGTTGGCATTGTTGCTAGAGGCCAGGGCTCAATCTAGGACGACGTTTTCATGTGATAGAAAGGTCAATGGTTGGGTTGTAACTCACTAAACTGGGTGTGCTTTTAGAGTTTGCATTGCATCGCCCAGGTCGACATATTCAGTTCTCACACTATGGAATCCCATGGATGGTGATTGACTGACTATTGGTATACGGATTCCAGATACTTATTTTCTCTTTGTACGCTTTATTTTCGCGCTGAATGTCTATTGGGGATAGTGGAGACGACTCCATGGCGATGCCGATATTAAGGGCATAGAATTTGTTTCTTAGGTCGTCATATGCGTGTTTACTTGAGTGCGGTTGGACTCATTCCATAAATTGGATCTGTGCGTTAGCTGTCCACGTGTGATAATTGATTGATTGTTTGATATGAAATTTCCTTTTCTTTACGCAAAGGAACATTATAACATACAGAATTTATGTAATTATGCATTTTCAAGTCATCAACAAGTCACGATGTTCCGCGATTACAGAATGGAACATTTATTCGCACCAATTTTATTTAAATTAAAATAAATGCTTGGCTGAGTTTAACGTTATAATCATTGGGCATCCTTACTAAGGATGAAGTTTGGCAATCGTGTGTTCGAGAAACCGAACCTTCACATGGTTAACTTGAGGACTTATTTAGTTTTCAATTTCGGGTTTCGTTGCTTTTAACAACTTAAAATGCATTTAATTTACAATGGTTATCATTATGAAGCCAGTAACTAAGCCAAACCAATGTATTAGTAACACAGGATCCCTTGAGATTTTATCTGATGTCATTATTTCTTTGGTCGACATGACAATTTTATTTTAGCTTTTATTTTCAATATTTGTCTTTGTGTTTTAGGAAATAAATGTCACTTTCGTAAGTATTTCTTTCATTTCACGTAGTTGATATATTCCTCTATACCTTGCCAATAACAATACAATATGACTACAACGAACAGCAACTACGCCTGAGACAATATGACTTCATGAATACATTCGCACAACACTGGAGTCCTGGTATCCTCTTGGCAAGGTTACAATATATGCACATAAATGAGAAAGTTACGTAAATGGACACTTATCAAAATACCTACATATTACGTATCATACATTCCTCATGTCATTATATGTAATAACTGGGCCTTTACAATGTTATTCTGTTACTGTGACAGTTAAAGGGAGTGAGTGGTTTGAAAAATGCCGGCAGGAGACTTCTAAAATTTAAATATTTTATTTAATAAAACACACAGAAAATGTTGAGGACAATAAATACATTTCATTATGTTTATCACAATATTTTTTGTACATCCTCGTAGGATAAGAAATTATTCTGTACATTACTGTAAGCAGTTAATTAAAATGTTAATGGAAATAATTCAGATCATCCCACCGCTCTTCATTATTTGCTGTATATTTTAATGGCATTAGTGGAAATCCTTCCTCATATATTATAAAAAATCTGGAATTCCATTTTATCCTTTTTAATTGAATATTTTGATGACTTGCAGATTTTGGTGATTATTCTATAACTTCGTTTGTCTTAAAATGGGATAGTTTGACTTACGCCACTTGGCGACCAAGCATACCATCTGAAGCTATTTTCATTAACAGGTTTACATATTTTAATATTTCTTCAGTTAGCTCTGTCACTAACACTTGGCAATGGATTTTAATCCAAAGGTATTATACTGTGTTTCAGTACACGCATCGGTGAATTGTCTTATGACAAGTTTACTGCCCAAACTTCTTGAATAGTGTTGTAAAGGAGAGTACACTATTATCATATCTGAAGAACGACAATAATATTTCAATTTCTAGATCTCGATAATGTGGGCGGGATAGTCTTCTTCGGCCCAAAGTTGGTCCTGTCTTCGTGCTGCAATCATGTGGAATGCCATCATTAAGTTTAAGTTTGTGGGATATGTTGAGTGCTCTTCCACATATATCGAGTGTTTACTGGTAGAATCTGGTGGCAGCGGTACCACCTTTGGGCTCAGACACATATGAAATATACTGAGAGCAATGATCTTGCACTATTTATATTGTTTTAGAAAGAGTAGTAAATTTTTTTATCAAGTCTTGCTTACAATGAAGCCATGAGAGAACTTTGTTGGACAAGGAGTGGGAGTAAAACAGAAGGAACACTAGTGAAATATTTTTTTGATTTAAAAATGTGCTGTAAAATTTTTCCTCTGTTCACATTTACTTTTGAAATGTCATGTCAATATCTACTTCTTTCCTTAACTACATCAAGTTTTCGATACTCACTAGGCATATGAGAAGCAGTTAGCTGTTGTTTTTGTAACAAACGTTTTCGTCGATAAATATAAATTATGTGAAATATTTGGAGGTGAAAATGACTTGAGGCGAGGAACTTCAGCTACATAAAACAAGAAAGTGGCCTATACATGAAATCGTGAACGTGATTTATTTATCCTAGCTTACATACATGTCGAATGCAAATTGAAACTCCACTTTTCTAAACGTCTGAGTGTTTTACGCGCTTGGTATGCAATCATGTTATTCCAGTGTTCCTCCGAGATCCTTTTCAAAGCTGGTACAATGATAGGCATTAATAACTCACTGTACTCTTCTATTGTCCTGAATATAAAGTCGTCCTTTAAGAGACCGATGAGTTCATCTGCAACTTTAAAATGATTGGTTAATGCAACTTTAGACAGGTGTCTGTAATATGGTTCTAAAATCGCTGGAAAGTCCACTGCCCCCATCGTTGATGCAAACTCTCTCATTTGTCTTAGAAACACTATTTCCTTTCTACTATTATTTTTTGGCCAGTATGCAATCATGCCGTCCAATATCATCTTTCCGAGAGAGCTATCCATATAAACGTATTCAGCTAAACATGAATACAACTCTTCTTGGAAGATAGGGAAAGACTTAGTTCCATGAAGAGGTATTAAAACTTTCTGAAGGAATAACTTGTGTTCGTTCTCTAAGGGCAATGCTAATTCAGTTTCGATAGATTCATAGAGAATTAATATTTCCCGAATTCCAGCAAAATCTTCTCTTTCATAGATGAATGAGAGCAAAATGTTAGAAATTTGCTTGCGGATAAAGCTTTGTAAGTTACGAAAATTGCGGTATATCCGGAACAAAATCATTTTCATGTAAGTACGTTCAGCAGGGCAGTCACTCTGAAACTGATTCAGGATTTTATGCACGAGAATTCTATCTACCACATTCTCCAAACCAGAAGGATCAGAAAATATAGTTTGCAAACAATAGAGGATTAACTGGTAGAGAATACTTAATTCAGGGAAATGGGTATGTATAATTTCATCTTCTATTTCGTAATCATCGTAATCTAGTGGTCGAGGTTCTCCAGGACAATTTATCCACGTCAAGTGAGCTAAGAACATTCTAATAACCTCAGGGCATACTACAGTTGGTGACAACGTGGCTTGCTTATCTCTCACGAAGTCCCGAAGTTCAACGAGGATGGTGTATTTGGTTTCTCTGGCGGGACCTCTCACGATGTTGGTACACTGACGCACCTTGGAGATGAACAAACTTTGTTTTTCCTCCAGAGGAACATCTCTCAGGTAAGGTAACGGATTCAACTGGACATCAACGTAATTGTTGTATCTCATTTCTTCTAGCACTTCCTTTGTCCTCTTGTACGGAAATGGTTCCACAGGAGGATCAATTCCTTTTATCATTACTGTTATAACATTTGAATTTCAATCGAAATTGATTTGCTGTTTTTGTTCGAGGGTTAATGGACACCTGGTGTCTGAAGGTCACCTCACTGGCCACGTCCCTCAGCTCGACTGATGGCGGCTCACTGGAAAGTAAAACACAAGTTGAATTCAATAGAGAAATCTACACTGAAAAGAAGTTCAGGAATGAAGAAGGAAGAGGAATATTTATGGAAAAAAAAAAAGCAGAGAAGGAAAGGAGTTACCAAGGGAAATGCGTCCCTTACCACGGACGTATTTCGATGGAGATACAACAGGGTCTGTCTAGACCAGCGGTTCCCCCCATCTCCCCTTTCTGGAGGTTCACCAACACCTATCGCCCCCTTTCATTTTCACTGTATGCCTAATTTTAATTTGAAGTAAAGTGTACATAATAAAGCAGTTTTATTATTTTAAACAATTTTATTACCGTATATAAAACAACCAAACGAGTTTTATTCGGCCACTTTCAAAAATAGAAAAAATACAATGTACATTTTTAAAGAGATTTTAAAGAACAAAGCAGTGAAATAATAAACTAAGATCATTGACGTGCCGTACATTTAAGAAACAGGAATACATGTTTTTCATTTTTAAATTGGAATCTGGAAACATTGAAGAAGGTGACAGTTAAAATTTGAAAACGTTAATGAAAGTTTGAAAACATTTTTATTGTTTTTTTTTTACCTTTCCCATGGCTGCGTTGTGCTTGGTGTATTTCAGTTAAAGCTAGAATATCCGGCTTTATGCTCATCAAGTTCAGGCACAAGTCTCCTTTGAGGCATATGTCCAACTTATTTCTTTGTTTTGTGAGGAGCTGGACTACAGAACTAAATCCTTTTTCAACTAAATATGTTGACGGGAAGGAGATGATGAGTGGTTCAGGTTTTCTCCTACAGTTGTGGATAAGTGTCCATAAGCTTCACTCAGACTAACTCGAAACCGCTCTGCTTGAAAATAATGTTCACCTCACAGTCATACTTCAGATCCAGAAACTCCGTCTGCAAAGTTATCAAGCTTATCCGCAGCTTCAAACGAGATCTAGAATTCAATCCGGAATTTGTAACTTGGTCAAATGATCTTTCATACGCGAAGGCTTCATGGCTTCATTACGAGTAAATGTTTTATCGCACAAAAGACAGTGTGGAAACTGCACATTTTGCGGTAACGCGATCAAACCGAATTTTAAATACTCAGCTGAGTACTGACGACACTTCTTTTTTTTTTTATCCATTGTGCATGAACTTCTGGATTTCAAAACAAACGCACAAAAACAGAAAAGACACGCACCAAAACTTATGGCGAGGCACACAAAGGCTAGTTGAGACTGAAGACGAACGCAACGTGTCCGGCTGTCACCCGGCGGCACCGGGTTCGATTCCCGGCCGCGTCAGGGGTTTCTAATTGTAAATGATTAATATCCCTGGCCTGGGGCCTGGATGTTTGTGCCGTCCTTAACTTTCCTTTCCTCACATTCAACACTTTACACTTCCGCAATTCCAATTACACTCAAGTTCATATCATATGTTACAAGTAGGGGCAAAAGATCTCTATAGGTCGACGCCCCGAACAAATAGCATTAAAAAAATAGGTCAATGGCAAGTGTATTGTGATGGCAGGGGGAGGGCGCTCTGAGCAACAACAGGTGGGGACTACGGTGAGGGGTGAATGCAGTGAACTGGCCGGCTGAGAATAGACTGTGACTCGTGCTAACCGGCAAATTCTACTGTACAGTACAATTTAAATTTTCCTCCTTTGAATACTCATCGCCCCCAAATCGCCCTTCCCCACAGTTATTTATTGCCCCCCTGATAACCCAAATCGTCCACTTGGGGGCGATTGCCCCCAGGTTGGGAAACACTGGTCTAAACCCTCCTAAACCATCTCTGCTTATTGGAACTTTTCATTTATTTTTGAACACTTCCCATCGGTGTCTGAAGTTATCTGACCGGTATCCACTAAAACTTGCAGCTAATTGCTTTACGGCGCACCGACAGAGATAGGTTTTATGGCGATGATGGGACAAGGAAGGGCTGGGAGTGGGAAGGAAGCGGCCGTGGCCTTAATTAAGGTACAGCCCCAGCATTTGCCTGGTGTGAAAATGGGAAACCACGGAAAACCATCTTCAGGGCTGCCGACAGTGGGGTTCGAACTTACTCTATCCCGAATACTGGACACTAGCCGCACTTAAGCGACTGCAGCTATCGAGCTCGGTTCCACTAAAACTGGCGCTATGTGTGTAATGTACAGGGTGGTCGAGAACAATATGAACCGGATATGTGAGCGTTAGTGTGTTGGTGATACTGATAAATAGTCTGAAAAACAAAATTAGGTATCTCACGCCGTTGCCGTATTTTTAACACTGCTCAAGTTAGACAACGACATTGCTTCGTGGGTGAATTGAATGGAGCCTTGCGAGGCGCTGCTGCTAAATCTGTACCTGGCTTAAGACCGGTTTGAGTACATCAATCGAAGAAGGATTTTGTTGCAATATAAATAATGTTACCTGCTTTACGTCCCACAAACTACTTTCACGGTTTTCGGAGACGCCGAGGTGCCAGAATTTAGTCCAGCAGAAATTCTTTTACGTGGCAGTAAATCTACCGACACGGTGATGACGTATTTGAACACTTTCAAATACCACCGGACTGAGGCAGGGTCAAAGCTGCCAGGTTGGGGTCAGAAAGCCATCGCCTCAGCCGTCTGAGCCACTGAGCCCGGCTAAAGCACGTTAGAAATTTAGTGTGGACTTGTATAGTCACCGTCTTACTAATAAAAAGTCCTTATACAGTTGTTTAACTCTTGTTTAGTTAAACAGTGAATAAACCCTGTTTAAGCGTTTTACCTTTTTCTTACTAATAAACGAGGTATACGCATTGTATTACTATACAGAACGTATACACTCGTTCCAAGGCGTAGGAATATCTTCCTGCAGTTCACTGGCGTATTTCGCACGTTCACTGCCTTTATGATCGCTTCTGCTGTTTATCTACGAGCAAAATTTTCCGGAAAGTCGCACAGTAGCACGGCATATCGAAAAGGCAGTGGCAACACTAAGTGAGACAGCTGGAAATTGGCTTATACTGATATCAACATTTCTTCAGCTTGCTTGTGTAATGAACGCCAGAAAAAGAAATGGAAAGGCTTAAGAAAAGATCAATAGCTCCTAACTGGGATGGTACGGAAAACGCAAGCAATTGTAATTGAATCGGCGAGTTGAAAAGGGTACACATTCCAAAAACCTTACTTTTCAGGAGAAAGGAAAACCTGTTTTGTAGCTAAACGAAAGGTTTGATCAAAAAAGTTTCTATTAGGCATTTATACATCATATTTCTGCGTATTCAACTACAAAGTATGGAAATCATATTACGTATGGTTTTCATTCATTCATTTTTTATCTCGAGGAATGTGTCCCATTTTATAGGTACTCAAATTTGAGAAAGATCTTTGTAGGGGCAGATAATGTGTAATAAACTCGCAACTTCAAAAGTCTATTAAGCAGTAATACATTATTACACAAACATACGCCCAACCATCATTTCTTTTATAACTTAGTTATTCATTGTCATTCCACGAGACAGCTGGAAATTGACTTATATTGATATCAACATTTCTTCAGCTTGCGTGTGTAATGAACGCCAAGAAAGAAATGGAAAAGCTAAGATCAAAAGCTCCTACCTGGGGTAGTACGGAAAACGTAAGCAATTGTAATTGAATCGGCGAGTTGAAAAGGTTACACATTTCAAAATCCTTACTTTTTAGGAGAAAGGAAAAACAGTTTTGTAGCTTAAAAGAAAGGTTTGATCAAAAAAGTTTCTATTAGGCATTTATACATCATATTTCTGGGTATTCAACTACAAAGTATGGAAATCATATTACGTATGGTTTTCAAGTTATGCCATTTTTTATCTCGAGGAATATATCCCATTGTATAGGTACTCAAATTTGAGAAAGATCTTTGTAGGGGCAGATAATGTATAATAAACTCGCAATATCAAAAGTCTATTAAGCAGTAACACATTATTACACAAAAATACGCCCAACCATAATTTATTTTATAGTTATTCATTGCCATTCCGTCTCTTTAAAGTGTTTTACTTTACGAAGATGTCTAGCGTCCATAACCTCTGAACTGTGTATGTCTTCTATGTTTAAAATATCGTGAAGATCATCAACGTTATCGTCCATTCTTTCAATGTTAAATGGATAAGTCGAATATTTCACCACGATTATATTACTGTAGACAATAAATACCACGAAAATAAACTGCTCACTCGTTTCTTTTTCCGTTACTCGCTGCTATACAACGCTTATACAAGGGTCCTGGTCTGTATAAGCAATCCAATGAATAACTATAACAGATGTATACACAGGAGGCTTATACACGGTTTATTAGTAACGAATTTCACATAAACGGCGTATAAACCTTGTATAAAAGTTATACACCGTTTATTAGTAAGACGGTCAGCCTACAGCGAGATGAATTCGCGCTGGATAGCGAACTTTTACTTTGCTATTGGGATGTGTATGAATATGTCAGTAGGGAGGTGATAAGGACTATAGAACAAACTGTACTGATAACTAGTGATTGTAGAGCGTGCCATTTCAGAGGTGTTCCCGAAATTGGTCGAGTCAGATGCAGTAGAAATAATAATAATAATAATAATAATAATAATAATAATAATAATAATAATAATAGACAAGGATCATACGGGGTCATTGTTTTAAAATTTTGCAGCGCGACTCAGTTTTCACACCACGTGTAGGACAGTGATGAAGTGTTCATATACAAGACTGACAATTGAAGTCAACTTATCGAATTCTACGGTTTATTGTCGTTGTCATTCCTAGTGTTAATGGATTTTTATCTAGACAATGATGTTCCTGTATGAATTTCTTTTACTACAGTTGTTTAATAAGTGATATTCGCATTAGAATGTGTTTAAATTGTAGAGAGCAGGGCTGAATGGCTCAGGCGGTTAAGGCGGTGGCTTTTTAAGTCCCAGTTGGCAGGTTCGATCCTGGCTCAGACTGGTGGTATTTGAAGGTGCTCATATACGTCATCCCCGTGTCAGTAGATTTACCGGTACGAAAGCGAACTCCCGCGGGACAAAATTCCGGCATTCCTGCTCCCCGAAACACGTGAAAGTAGTTAGTGGGACGTAAACTCAATGAAAATATTACTAATATTAATTATTTTTGTTATTATAAATATCATCTTTGTAGAGTGATATGCGAATTATTCGTCTGGCGAGGTGTGCCGGTTCCATTCATTAACTGTTAAAACGCGATGAGATGAGAACTTTCAAAATCTACATCTGTCGCCTCCTAGATCTTCGATTTAAATCCCTGTGATTATTACCACCGGACGGCGTTGAACGTAAAGTGTACAGTGACCCTTAAGCAAAAGAATATTAGGCAAGTTTCAGTGAACATCTTCCAGACAGATTCGCCGAGTGTCTCAAATCCATTTAGGTGGCAAATGTGTTTGAGAGGTTTGGGACGTCACTTTGAATATATCCTTTAATGCCAGGTATGTTATTCTCCCAGTTTCAACAGAAAGAACTAAGTAGTGGGTGGATACGGCGCGCTTGGCAATGCAAAACTTACTGTGGCGTGTGTGTTCTTGCTGCAGTTATAAAATGATGACCCCTTTCATCCTAGCTCGTGGACGTAAGTCTAGGATAGCAAGCCTTAAATCCAGAAAGTTGTTCGGGATATATCAAACGGATTCTAAAAGTGTTCTTACCGCATGATTTTATATGCCACCAATTGTGTTCTAGGGGACCACCAGCATTGTGGAATATCGCTCTACTTCGTAGTTTCCATTGCATTAAACTGTGTTTGAGAACGGCCATGGAAATTCTATCCTGTTGCTCATAACACGCTTTCCATAGATCACTCCGGATACGCAGAGGGCGATGATTAAGGCGTCATTTCAGAGTGTGAATGCACAGTAATCCATAGGACTGCCATCAGGGCTCTTTACTGAGCTAACCTGAAATACGATAACACAGGTCCCAGTCTTCTGCTCCCATCTCCTTATGAAAGCGGAGAGATGTTGTGACGGTATAACTTTCCACATTACCCATGTGAAGTCGCAGCTGAGGTTAGTCCTCGACAAGCGACGGATGGGGCTATAACGTATGCTTGAAAGCAGGCAGCATTCACCGTAATAATATGCAGTGCTAACTTCCCTACATAACTAAATCCGGTGAAAAAGTATCTTGGCAGTGGGGAACAAATTTGCTGCGCCCCTTATCATCAGTGTTACGGTACGTGGTCAGAAGAATGTGACCACTGACGCTCAATATACGCTTCGTCCATTGTGTCTTTCATAACGTACTCTCCAGTTGAACCTGCGTTTGGAAGATTATGATATACGCACCGCAGCCGAAGACTTCTGGATGGCGTGTTCGCAATAGGAGCTGCATCTCATGTGGGGTTTGTGGATTTCTGTCACGCCATTCCCTGCACATCTCGAAGCTCAGCAGGTGACAGTTGCACTGGCGTCCTTTTACGGGAACATTTGGGACCGAATGTTACCCCATATTTTGTGCACCGGGACACTATCGTTCACAGTGGTTATCCCTTCGATTAAGCCACTCTTCCGACACTGTCTCACTATTTGGTCATCGAAAACTGTGCATGGATGTACCCTTTCCAATAACGGTCAATACTCGGCGTCATCTTACACATGTACGACACTCCGGCTCCTGTTAAATGAGACAAGACCTCAATTGAGCCGTCATTCCAGCTCAGTCTCATAAATGGTAGTTCTTTCTTTGTTGCTAGCGATTTAACGTCGCACAACTCACATTGGTTTTTGGCGGCGATTGGAAAGGAAAGAGGAGAAAGTTGCTATGGACTATTTTGAATACTAAACTGTAAATTAAAAGTGAAAAATATGGGTTTTTCGGTTGAAAAGGTTCTCAGTACCAAACGCTATGCATTTCTAAGAGGCATACAGTCAATACTTTGGAGGAATTTTGTTTCAAAACAACCTTATGATTAGCTGGTTGTATCAACTGTGGTATGGTTCTCACATTTCCTCGTTAACGACCAGCGACTAAAACGTTAAGCATTGTACGAGGGCTGTAAGTAAAGTATTGCCAATACTGATAGAACACAATATTTAATGAACTAACATTTGTAAGTGCATTACATTCCTTCAGTGTAGTAACCCGCAATGTCGGGAAGCCGTTGGGACCGGTGACAATGAGGTCTCTGTTGCTGACAGCGACGGAGCGCCCTACTGCGTGGAGTACAGATGCCACGTCAGGAAATCGGTGGCCTCGGAGGGGTTCCTTCAACTTCGGAAAATAGTCGAAGTCACAAGAACTCATATCTGGTGAGTACGGATTATGTTACAAGACCTCCCAATGCCACCGTTGTTTGTAACATGACAACGTGCGTTGTCATGCAACACCGTAGGGCGATCGTCTCGCAATAAACATGGACATTTGCACCGCATAGCTGGATGCACATGTCACTCGAGAAATCGGCAATAGCAGTCACTGTTGACGGTTTGTCCCTCAGGCACAAGTGCATCACGAATAACACCCTCGTGTGCATATGCCACAATCAGTATAAGCTTCACCTGACTGGGCTCCTGTCGAAATTTCTGTGGACATGGCGAAGCTAGGTGACGCCATTCATTCGATTGACGCTTTAATTCAGGCTCGTAGGCTCGTGCCCAGTTCTCATCAATGGCGACAATACGCTGCAGAACTGCGTCTCCTTCGTTGCGTTATCTATCCAGGTGGATGCCAGTCAGACATACCCGTGTCATTTCTGTACTTCGGTGAGTTAATATTGAACCCAACGGGACGCAATTTTCCTCATATTAAGACATTTCATCGGTATGTGCGACACTGACACCGACCAACCTCTACGGATAATTTCCGGGCAGTCCATCGATGGACTACGGAAATGAGACTGAACACGATATCAATCTGATCTTGAATGGACGGCCGACCTGTGCGATGCAAGTCCGCAGACTTATTCCGACCCACACGAAACGCCTTGACCCATCGTGCAAACGTGCTATTGGGTACTGTATTCTCACTACAGGCTTCACGTAATCCTCGATAATATTCTGATGCATTTTTGCTATGGGCAACCTCGATTTTAAACCACAAACTCTAATCACCTTTAAAAAACATACTTAAGGGCGGAAAAATCGACACACTTCACCTCAATGACACACAGCAACAACATTAGCAAAGGTATGCCCGCCAAACGCACATTGCAAATGTACAACAGAGCCATCTGGCCGTTCCAATATCGTATTTGCGAATGCCAGATGTCTTTCGAGCGTCTGGATTACACTACCACTTCTTTATTTGCAGCCCCCCCCCCCCGTGGAGTACTTCTAAAGCGTGCCGCTCCTACAGCCGGCTCGCTTGTCCGGTCTCCAGTGTTGCACAGGTGCACGTAATTCTGCCCAGTGTCGCCATTCGCTCTCAGTGGCCAACCATCAACTGTTTTTCCAACTGCCCACCAACCTATAATGTTCGGAGGAGAGTTGACAACTCTGTATCTCGAACTGGGGAAATACTGGCACACCGCGGGAAAGGAATGTTAACACAGCCGGACAGCTGGGCTTCAACAGCGTGCCGATCGTCGAGGAAATTGCAAGAACTATACGAGTAATTAAAATAGGCCTAAGTTCCAACTTTCTTCACTAAATAGAGTTGTCCTCACTGTGATTAGATAACTTTGTAAAGATGTCGGTTCAGTACAGGTGGTAGTATTGAAAAGTGAAAAAGGGGAAATCTGTCAGCGAGGTATTTGTCCCGAAAAACTTGGAGCAGACCAAAACATTCTAATGTTCCAACTATGGTGGAAAATGATTTTTAAGATTTTTCGTAAATCAGCGGATACCTTGTTAATACCGGAAAATAAAATATTTCCCAAGCTTCCTGGATGGAATTCACCAAGGAAAAATCCTCGGCTAATGTTTTAAAGGAACTCATTTTATGATATTTTTACCTGAATCACCTGTAACATTCTATAAAATACAAAAAATGAAATAAAAAGGAATATGTCGAGATGAAGCGTCTATGGAGCTGCAACAATTTGAGTGCATGGACTGCATTGCGAATGAAAAGGAAGGGGACGGGAGAAAAATTATCCTGAATTAGCTAGAACACAAACTACTTTACAGCAAAATCTCATGATAAATTTAGCAGTGTGTATGCACTAAAACTGAGGCTGTTTCCTACTAACATTACAAATAAAGTGTGTAAGAATTAAGGTACCCAAACTTGCAGGACATATCCCTCACACATAGAAGAAAATATTTTATAAACTATTAATTTCCATGTTAGAACTCATTTTCTACAACCATACATAGTAAATTAATAATGGGAAACACACAGGAACAGAACGTACCAATGTAACTATTTCTTGTGCTATGGCAGGTCAAATACGGCGAATTCGTCAATTTGAATTGCGCACCCGGAATCAACAAAGTAACCTCATTTTCTCGAAAGGACAAATTTTCTCCGCCAATCCGACTGCGCCATTGTTCAAAGAGCATCCCCGATTTTTTTGTCGGTAGAATGAAGATATACCCTGTATTTAGACAGGATTGATGGATCTGTTACAGCCCAAAACATGAAATAAAATCCTAAACATGTAATTTAATTACCGAGGTATTTGTCAGAATTATTTGGGGCGGCTTTGAGTCGCCTGGCATCTTTTGTTGGATGAGTTTTTCAGTGTTTGGAGTAAGTTCTGGACACTGGTTAGTAGTGATGGGATATTCAATTCATTTTACTGAAATGATTCATTTGATTACACTAGCATTACTGAATAGATACCGTGACGCGATTCACGGCACATTAGAGTCACCGTTCCTGAGTGTCTACTGATAAGACAGCAGCAACAACATTCTAAGCTTGCTGCTGCCATCTGGTATTCATTCTATGAACTGATTTCCTACGCGTCGTCTAGCTTTCAGATTCAGGTTTCTTCTGAAAGCCACCTCTTCGTATGAAGTTTTGAAGCCTTTCCCCCACAGTGACAACTCCATTAAATAAGTATATAGAATTAGACGAAAAAATATCTGTACGCACAATCTTCAGTGATCTGCATTTAAAGCTGTCACCCGGGTGGGAGATTCCCTCTCAGTTGTTTGCCTAGTCTTTTGTTAAATTGTTTCAGACAACATGGACATTTCATTGTATTCACCGTAAGTACACAAGACAAAACAAATAAGTTAAAAATGAAATGCAGGAAGAAATAGGCACTTGTGTGGTACTATACATGCTCGTTATATTACAGTACAAACTTGCATAGTTAATAATAATAATAATAATAATAATAATAATAATAATAATAATAATAATTTTATTCACTAACTTATGGTTTTCCCTCAGTTCTCTGTAAGTCACAACTCTATTATATATAGAATTGAATGTAAAAATAACTGTGTTCGCAGTAAGTAGCCTACATATTAAATGTAGCCTAAGTCAAATAAGTTGCTTTACCTCGCACCGACACAGACAGGCCTTCTGGCGACGATGGGTTTGGAGTGGAAAGGAGGCGGCCGTGGCCTTAAGGTACAACGCCAGCATTTGTCTGGTGTGAAAATAGTAAATGACAGAAGTCCATCTTAACGGCTACCGGCGGTAGGATTCGAACCCACCATCCCCCGAATACAAGCTCATATCTACGCGACACTAACCGCATGGCCAACTAGCTCGGTCATCTTTGAAAATATGTCTCTTTCTACAATAGATAATTTTTTAAATCGTCGTATATTGTATAGGCTACCCGAGATGCAGAGTAGCCCTGTGGTTTTCTGATTCAACATCTTTTTCTTAAGTTTGCGTCAGTCGGCTCACTTACCCATTGTCCACGTACATCAGTGATCTCGTAATTCGATTATTGAAGTCTTGTGCAATGATGTGACATACGAGCTGAGAAAATACTGAGCGGTTCTTCCCAATATAAAACAGACAATTTTGGGTAGTCACGAGCATGACAGTCTTAAGGTAGGCTAGAGAGTTGAGTTGAATTAATTGTCGAATGCCAACTCAGTTGTAATACTGATTCATTAAAATAATAAATAGCAGAACCTAATAGCCTACCTATTTCCTAGCTAGTTACTTTGGAATTATGTTTTGACTACCTTCTTAACACTACAAATAAATTCATATATTATTTAAACCTCCCTGTAAGAAGAGGACAGTGAATGAAAATGGGTATTATTTTTAAATGAGCTGAGAGCGAGAGCCCGTCTTAGAGCACGATTATTCTATGCCATGGCTCTGTATGTCTCGCTGCAGCAGAATTTCGGCTCCCCGCCAATGAGCACTGTGCCGATATGAACCATGTGTGTATTGTGTCTCACTGAGCCGTGATTGCGTACGATTCTTTCTGTGTGCCATGGCTCTGAACGTCTCGCCCGCAGCGAAAGTTCGGCATCCCGCCAATATCCAGTGTACCGATAATGATCCGCGTGTGTGTTTTGTCTCACTGAGCCGTGACTGCGTACGATTCCTTCAATGTGCCATAGCTCTGTATGTCTCGCTGCAGCGGAAGTTCGGCTCCCCGCCAATGTCCAGTGTGCCGATAATGTACCGTGTGTGTGTGTGTGTGTGTGTGTGTGTGTGTGTGTGTGTGTGTCCCACTGAACCGTGAGTGAGCCACTCAGCTTTGTCTGCTGCGAGTCAACTGAATCGTGTGCCGTGAGTTCACCGTTCTTAATCGATTCATTCGGACACTTGAACGAACCGATGCATTGCTTCCAATCATACACTCAGTAACCAACACTACAGGTTAATCTCACAATCGGGCAGTTTTTGAGTGGACGTCTGACATGGAAGAACGGATCTGGCTTTTATAAAATTTAATTCTAATAAACAGTTGTTCGCGCGTCCGACTCTTCGACTGAGTGGCCAGCGTTTATGCCTTCGGTTAGGAGGCTCCCAGGTTCAATTCCCGGCCGGGGTGGGGGTTAATTCATCTGGCTCGGGGACTACTAGATGTTTGTGTTCTTCTCAACACACTCACCTTCTTATTCAGACAATTCACCGCACTACCAACCACTACAGAAACGCAAAATAGTGTTTACATAGCTCCAAATGGGGTAGGCGCCTGAGAGGGCATCCCGCCGTAAAATATGGCCAAATAGACGAATGTGACACAGCTCGCTCCCGTAACTTCACAGATGTGGAAAAGCGGTAGAGGAAGAAGAAGAAGAAACAGCTGTTCGCACAGGTAAGTAGTACCTACCATACTGAAGAGTTTGGCAACTTGTTTGAGAAAGCGCGGAAGACTTTCTCTCGAAAAGGTTTGGTAAAATTTGTGAAGATTTACATTCGGTCGGTGGAGAGAGAAAACCGTAGAAGTACTGACATACATCGAGGAGGAAATGGCATTGAGCTTGCCCTGGTCAGGGTGAGGGCTTCGTTGCCTGGTATGGTTCTGGCAATTCACTAGTTAACGACCGGCACGCTTTTGAAGCCTGGCAGTCCGGCTGAGTTTACATTTATTGTCCGCAGGGTGCCAGGATTTCCCCAACTCGAGACACAGCATAGTCAACTCTCTGTTTTAACAACTTAACTTGTGAGAGCAAGCAGCGAGACTGGACAGAACTGCGAGCAGCTGTACAACACTGGAGACCTGACAAGCAAGCCGGCTCTAGGACAGGCATGCTTTTATAGTACTCCACGTGGACTGTCACTGACAAAGCAAGCATGCTATTGGTCAAGAGCCATCTACTATTTGGTCACACTGTAGACAGTCATAAATCTTGTTACAGTCGGTGGGGTGGCACAGCTTAACGTTTGAGTCGCAGGAGAGAACTATACCTGCCAGTTGTGCAGACCTGCACGCGTACGAGTATCTGCTTCATCCCCGGCCAAGCTGCATGCAGATGTCACTTTGGATGCAGCCCATTATGAACACATGTTCGAAAACTTGTAGAGGACCAACGGCTGAGACATTCGGTCATCTACCGCGGGAGATAGGGATGTCCTATGGGGGATATATTCGTAAAACAAGCCAGTATTTATAGGACACCGCTCCCATTACGACAGTTAGACGACAGAGTCTATGATCATTACTACCCATCCACATGGATTGACACTTTAACTATCACGACCACCAGCCGATCTACTGGAAAAATGAACGCAATCAAACTAATATAAACATATCATTTAGACTTTCACGGCACTTGTAACTATTCATGAGGTATATTTTGGGCTTTTGCCGTGTAATTAATTGTAAACACTCTACGCGTATCGAAAGGAACCTTGCCTTTCTACATCAGGAGACAACAGAGAAATGAAACGTCATATTAAAGGTTGCTAGGAGAAAGCAACAAGGAACTTGAAATGGTGCCCTAAGATGTAAAAGGGACGCCATTTTAGCCCCATGCTAGAGACAACGAAAGGCAACAGCAAAGCATTACTCTCTAATGGTTCTGATAATAGGTAGTCATGATTCACTGAGATTGTAACCTGTATCGCGGTTGAAATTATCTGAGTGTTTACGTATTTCAACCTCCTCCCTGATAATTCTTGGGCGATATTGCTTTATAAAGGCAAGAACATCCACTTCTTGGAACAAGACATCATGACCAGCAACAGCTGATTTATCAGGTTGGTTGAGTGATACATCTGGTATGTTCTTTGATGCGAGTACACACCCTTCTCGGAGTCTCCCCAATATAAACCTTGCCAAAACTACAGTGAACTCTGTAGATACCAGGTTGTTGCAATTTAGGCAAACTATCCTTAGTTGGTCGCAGAAGTTGCCTAATCTTAATTGATGTTCCGAAAACGGTTCGTACGTGGTACCTACGTAAGATTTTAGCAATACGATCCGTCGTGTTTTGTATGTAAGGTAGGTAAGCAGTTCCATTTACATCTGTTTCCTTAACAGATGTCCGATTATGTGTCGATTTCAGAACCCTTGAGATCAAAGCTCTGCTGTAACCGTTGCTCTCAAAGGTGGTTCTCAAGGTGTTAATTTCCTCTTGTAGAGCTGACACATAACAAATCCTCCTGGCCCTGGTAGAGTTGTAAGGATACCATGTTTCTGGGTAGGGTGATGGTGTATCGTAAGCCTACACACACCAATAGATGGCTCCACGCAGATTCTCACCTTCGCCTAAATAGAAACACTCCACGCGACATTGCCCTGAAGATGAGCCGACAGTCGTTAATACACACATATTCTGAACCGCGAGTTAAGTTGCGAAAATAAAATAAAAACTCCGTAATGTAACGTCTTTGTTTTATATAGAAAAAAGGACATTATTGTTCTCTCAAAGCAGGGTCATATTATAACAGAAAGAGACTCCCGTTTGTCAAGTGAAAAAGTTTCGAAATTTATATTTTTAAACTTCAATTTGAAGTACATTTTAAAAATGGATTAGGTCACGTCTGTTACTGTACATATTATACCGATCTTGGACGCTTCTTAGATTTAATTACTCAATTTATATTCATTCAAATTTGTTCATATAGTTTCTTAACTATCTTATTGTGCTTTCATAATTAGGTTGTATATTAATTTACGTAAAATTGCGATTTCGGACTCTTTTTGATTTAATTATTCAAGTTTGTTCATTTACTTAGACTACTCTTTTACTATGATTTTTTAACAGCATTATTTTTGTTATTGTACATAAAATACCTATTTTGAACTCTCCTTACATTTCGTAAATAGTGTTATAATTATTAAAAATAGTTACTATTTTAGTATCCTTTAACTTTAAAACCGATCCCTTTTATTTTCATTGTAAGCGTGTAGTGAAGACGCAAACGCACTTTTAAGTATATGCTTGTATACAGTAGAAGCCGAACTATGGTCTCTGTTGTGAAGGGTAGTTGGACGTCAGTGGTGGAACTTGAGAATGTTGTGGTTTGAGCAACGGGAAAATTTTAAGTTCTACAAACAATTATGCAATTCCGCTAGTGAAACGTGAAAAAGACGAGAAAAGAGAGATAAAAGACTATGTGATCCTTGAACTGTTAGTGCCAGTCCACGAACATATTGACTAGTATGGACATAGGTGTACATTGTGTTGCATACACTGTAAGCGCCAGTCCAAGAAGGTATTGACTATAGTACATGAGCGTACGCCACGTTGCCTATACTGTAGGAGCCAGTCCTGGAACTTACTGACTATAGTACACGAGTATACGCCACGTTGCCTACACTGTAGAAGCCAGTCCTCGGACTTACTGACTGTAGCAGTACAATCGCTAATATTAGCTGTTCAATGTGGTTTCAAAACAACCCTCGTAAATTGAAATACAGAATTATTCTGTTAAGACGATATTCCGGCGCTTTGTTCTGTAGGGAAGTAGTTATTGACATAAACGATTATCGCTTACGGCGACCTCAGTGGTGTCAAAATGGGAACTCACCAATGACAAAGCTGTTCGTTGAAACAATCAGCTGCCCCCTTTAACTTCAAATGTTTTCAGCCTCTTCAGTCAAATAGAGTGCTGTTCAGGACCAGTAACAGGAGAATCTAACAACGGAGAAAATAATAACGAACAAAATGTGTAAATATGCATAACGGCGGTGAAAAGTAAAATAGGGTAGAATTCAGTAAAACTCTTTCCTTGTTCCAATGTGCCACGTGCTTCAGATAGCCTACTTTAAGCTCAGTTAATTGGGTTGCCTAAAGTGCTGTAACTGGTGCTTTGGAGGGAGGGATTTTCAATTTGAACTTCCAACGTGTTGACAACATTTGAGATTTACCTGTGCATCGGTCTACTGAGTAACGTCCTTTAAACGACCTCGAACGACAAAATTCTGGCTCCTCGTTGCCTTCAAAAATCATTAAAATGTAGTTAGTGGGACGTAAAACCTTTAATATTATCAATCTAATGTGAGCGAAGTCGTAACGTCAATAAATTCCGCTCCCCTCTTGCACAATGCTTTAACCCCCACGTAGTGAGCCGTAGAATGATTGTAATATGAACGTGCAACATTCGCCTTTCTGTAGCTGGAGTAGACCATCGCACCGCAGAGTTGTTGTCGACATGCCAGCAGTTTGGACTAAAAATCTAATTCTCCCAAGCAACTGCCACCCAACTTAATGAATATTTCTAGAGCACGCGGAACACTCCACAAACATATTGAACCCGAGTGACTTAGGCCCAAAGTCAATCATGATTTGATTGATAAAATAATATATGGTACATTTATTGAAATACAGAAGTGTAGTTGAAAATATTTCATCTGTGTAATGTCGAAATACGAGCGAGGAAGGACGACAGACCGGAGCCTGACGGATTAGCTCGACACAACAACATTTAGCTACTTCACAGCAGGGGATCTCCTTAGTTGGCGAACAAGGAAATACAAGTCCACAAATAAGTCTTGGTCAGAAAGAGAAGGGGTAGGTGACACAAAGGAAGCTCGCAACATGAGTAATGCGCTGGGATATTTTTGGCAGGACGGAGATTCCCGTGCCGTCATGGAAAACTACAGCGGTTGCGAGGACATTCGCTAGCCTAGGTTCGGGCAGGTGGAGATTTAAATCACGTGACCGCTTGCCGGCCAATCGCTAAAATTTGATGGAAGACTCAGGGATACCATCTTAAGGAATGATGGATGAGATATCCCGTAACTTCAAAAGTAATCAGTAATAAATTATTGTGAGTACACGGATCGATGTAATGAATTTATTAGATGTCACGCATGGAAAAATAATCAATAATTATTGGCAAATTGAATAAATTGAAGGCTGGATTTCTTGGAAACCAGATAGCTTGAATCTCATTGGCTGGACGAAGACCACGTTGTGAGGGACGCTTCCGAAGGCGCGAAATGTGAAGAGCTAAATCCACCCGTATCTCCTAAATCTGTGATCGCCAGGAGTTCATATTTAATCCTGCAAATATGCTAGCGGAGTGGATTAATTTGATGTAAATTTTAACGTCCAATTCGGAGTGCAAGTAACGATATTAAAATTCCACCCCCTCCCTAAGGGGTATGACGTCAATGAATCCGCGAGGGAAAGCTTCATCCATATATACGGGACAAGGGATCCTCGCCAAGACACACTTGAAATGAATCTCTGGAGCTGAACAGTCGGTCGCAGCTAACTTAGAATTCTACGGGGGTACAGTAACTCAACATTTAATGGCGCGAGCATCCGCCAGTGTTTAGAAATGTGATCGCGCTCAAGCAACATGAACTGGAAATAGTTAACGTAGGACAGTGTTTGTCAGTTATAAATATCAGTGAAGTAAATTAATTGCACTGTAAGAGAGTAATATAAATTGCACCGCAATAAGTACGTAAATAACATACTGTGTGACGAACAGTACTTTAAGGGAATAATAGCCTGTATTTTGCAATATCGAACCGTTATCATGAACACTTCAAGAGTGCCGTATGAAACGGGCGTATCGCGTCGGACGACATAAATCGCGACGGGCGTAAAATTTGACACCTCGTCGTACGTGTCCAGGTCCATTGTGCGGTAATTGGACGAAGATTAAAATAGTGTAAAATATTAAATTTTTGGGTCTAGGATATTAATTTGTTTTATAAAAGTAATGTGTTCAGTGTTAACGTTGTCAATGGTGAAGTATTGTGATAATTAAGGTATTAGTGTAAAATTGTAATGTGCCAGGAAATCTTTTGTGGAACTACGCCATCAAGAATGGAGGAGTAAAATGCAGAGAGGGGCCGAAAGGAGCCTCTCATCTGCCAAGCTGCAATGGATTCGATAACTAAGATGAGTACTAAACTGTAAATAATATTTGGGAAATGTTAGCGTGACTGGAAAAATGGGGATAATTTGATTAGATTTGGTTACCTTCTGTAACAAGATGAGTCGCTTAACGACCCCATCCTAAATTGGTAGCACGGACAGTATTAAATAATAAGAATGTAAATAATCGGGTCTTTTTATGTATTCAGTTTGTTGGAGATGTAAATTTTGTAGATATAGGGTAGTACGTTAAGTCATGCATGCATTCATATTTTCTTTGTAGTCAAGAATAATTTTCTTTACATTTGATTTTGGTTATTGTAGTTAAATAGACCCGATATGTGTTTTTCTGTTTGTCATTTTAACGAGCTATGTAATGACATTGAAGGAAAGTCCAGCTTCGTCATACCAGTTGTGTTTTGTTGTTGATTAGTATGTTCACAGTTTCAAAGTGAAGTTGTTAAAATTTGTGAGAAGCGATTATAATAATAATATTCCAAGTAAATCATATCTGGATTGATCAGTGCCAGAATAAATCGAAATTGTAAAAAGGAGTTTTGCGTTAAACATATTAAGAGTGGACTACCGTGTAACAGGCGAAAATTATTTTTTTTAAAAATTAATAATAATAAATAAAAATAAAATTTTCTTTTTTTAGAAGAAGAATTTTTTTAATATTTTGATATAATAATAATAATTCATGTGATATCGGAAATTTAGTGAGCCGTGCGTAATAATAAAAGTCAAGTGATCAGGTGTTGAGTTTGTCGGGAATCATTTAATGACGGGATGTCGTTTTTAATTCGGAATTAAAGTGTGTGGTAATTTAACTTGATAAATTAATAATATTGAAATGTAGATCGGTGCTAATAATCCGTACATGTTAATGAACGTGTGGTTTAAATTACGGTCCAATATATTTTTACGTATAAATGTCGTGTCTTAAATTTGCAATTCATTAGCCGGAACACGTAGGACTAATATTACGAAACCATGATTGTCAAATTTTGGTAAATATAATTTCAAGATGTTACGATTATTTGTGGAGAACGAACTAAGGCGTAGATCAAAATGAGATAGAAAATGTTAAAGAATCTGCAGTCAGATAATAAAAGGTCGTACGATGTCAGAAGTGAATAAATAAGTCAGTTGAAAATTCTGTGAGAAATAAATGAATCAAGGAATATTGAGATAGAAAGGGATATAAATTCCGTACGAGAGACACTTAGGATATTGAAATGAGTGTAAAATGTACGGGCAGTGTCACAGAGAAATACTGAGTTACGTAGCGGGTAGAATTCGAACCCGTGACAGCATGTACGAAATAAATAGACTGCACCGCTATTCGTCGAGATACTACGGATCTAAGGATAATGAGAGTTCAGAGTCCACATAAATGATCGTATATTGTAATCATTGTAATGACGAGCGATGACAATCATGATGTCGTGATAATAATAATAATAATAATAATAATAATAATAATAATAATAATAATAATAATAATAATAATAATAATAAATATTGCAGATAAAGGATTGAACCGCCTTAAGTACATGAGCGTTGATAAAGATGTTAAACGGGAATTTAAATGATAATATGCAACCGATAATAATAATAATATAAGGACGATGTTAAATCATTGCGGTCAGCTTAATAATAATTGCCATAATAATAACAGTAATGATGCCGTTGGTTGATCAGTGAAATAATTATAATTGCGACCGATATCTTAATATATTTTGGCGGAAGTGACCGGTTCATTAATAATAATAACCTATTCATTAATAATAATAATAATAATAATAATAATAATAATAATAATAATAATAATAACCACAAGAGGGATATACTAATAATAATAACAGTAATAACCATTGGTGTTTGCGTCCCGCATAATAATGACGATATTAATCAAACGTGACAGTGCCAGGAACCGTTGAGTAATAATAATAATAATAATAATTTCAAGGATGATAATTTCGTGGATAAATGAATATTCTGACGATAGTGGATTAAATTAATTGGTGACAAGATCCCTCTATTCGTATGTTGAAGAATAAGAGTGATAAATATTAATGTCATTTGTTACCTCGTTATCGTACGGTTTCCGCACGGTATTTTCCACCGCTTCTCGTTATCTCATCTGTGGCAGTAGTCTACTGAGGCTACTTTGTAACGTCTCAGATCATATGTAAATAAAATATAAATGCTAATTCAGTGGTATGGCATCAGCTGGACATCGTAAGATAGGAACTGTCCGAGAAATCCATTTTTCGTAATTCACGAGAAACATTACCCAGTCCGAGTACCGGTCTCGGAAAAATGTATATAGCCGGGGTACGTCATCTTAGTTAAATCGAGAAGCCGACCGTAACATGGGTTATGCTCGGGCTCCCGATAGAAGGAAGCTATATCCTTGAACAACGGTTCGATTCAAATGGAATCGACCCGTAAGTTATACTCCACTTGTAATTTCTTTCAGAAGCAACCCAGCAACATATTGATACCACTTGCGGTATAGCAAGTGATTTATTTATGTAACATGTGTGGGAATTTAAATATCGTTGCCAAATGTATCAAAGTTTCGTACGTCGGATGGCGTAATAAACTGCTCCTTCTGGCAAATTATTTCAAAGGAAACCATTCTCATAATCTTTTTATTGTAGTTAGATGATGCCCTTTTTAAAGTTAACAGTCACTTCCTAGTCCTATCATGGAGTCCTTAAATTCAAGTTTACAATCGTGCCTTCCCCATTTTTAATTTTTAATTGCTCCGTTCATTCCCGTGTTCATTTATGCCGTTATATTTATATTTGATGACTTAAATAATGAACCGACACCCCTGAGATACATGCTAGTCTGGGACTCGGGAGGTGGACGGGTGCAATATATACAGTGTTAATTTTCAGTCTTATATTTCTGACGTGGAATAGTTGCAAACATACGAATGTCATTAACGAGCAGGTCATTCATCATATGGCTATTTTAGAATAGCATACCAATAATATGTAAATACATACACATACATCCCGGTCTAGCAGCCAAGAAAAACGGCCGAGAGGATTCATCGTGCTGACCACACGACACCTTGCAATCTGCAGGCGTTCGGGTTGAGCAGCGGTCGCTTGATAGGCCAAGGCCCTTCAAGGGATGTAGTGCTATGGGCTTTGTTTTGTTTTATACACATACATAATTTAAACTTAACAAATTCCAGAAATTAAAAAGATATTCAGGTTTTGCTAGCGAGTTTTTCAGTATTAGGAAGTCCAAGAGGCATCCACATTTTTATCCTCGTCGCAAGTAGCCGAGATGTAACGTTGTCACCTGCCAGTCGTAAGGCTTGTGGTTCAAATATAGATTCTGTAGTAATTTTTTTCGTTCACGTTTAGTAGTACTTTTAGACTTGTATGTTTGTCAATACTTAACTTCCTATAAGCATCAGAATAATTACATTTCCTATTATATCAATACCTAAGACAAAAGTCCTACGAACAAATGATCTCACGCAATGGACGGTGTATTAGTAACATCTTATTTCCGCAGCAGGCTAAGCAGAATGTCTAACAGCGTAATGGTGGCGTGTGATCGTATCAAACGGCATTTGTTCAAGTACCTGTCTTATTTTTCTTAATTTTAGGTATTTTCCAGTGTCTACTATTTCAATAATCTCTGTTCTAAGGGCAGTAGGTTATTTAATAATTGGGTTATTGGCAGTCCTGAAATTGATTATTGCACGGATGGAGTTAGTATGAATGTCAACCTTCACTGACGTCCTTTACTTTCTTCTTCCTTCCAGGCAGGGAGACCACCAAGCTCGACGAAATTTTCTCACCGTCCGACATACGTACGACTCCACGCGTCAGATGCGATATCCCAGACGTGGCTTGGCAAATTTCACGGCATTTAACGCTTCAGCTCATACACATGATTAATATGATTTAGGTGTGGAGTTCGAGCAGACCGAATGATGAGCTCGACGAGTGCCCGTTGAGCGAAGCAAGCCTGAACAACACGACTGGTGTGAGGTGTGGATCTTCTCATCGGCATAGCACACTCTCAAACTCTCAGCCGTAGCACAGTAGAAGCTCGTTTTAACGCGGTTAGCGAGGGAAATGCTTTCCCTCATGTTTTAGCTGAATCGCCGTAAATAAAAAATGACATATAGGGTGGTAGAAGATCGGGAAAACATAGTAGGCTACAAGAGAATAGAATCTTATAAAAGGCAATGTACTCGACATTCCATTTTTCACACGTCGATTATGTTCAATTTATCGTTCACGGAGTACGCTTTCCTCTTTTGTGCCATGACAGCACCAGCACGCAACTCAAGTCTTAACCAGGAGCTAAAAGCAAACACGGTTTCCTAAGCGCGAGTGTAAGCAAGCAATTTTTAAATTGTTGAATGGGATTGGGGAATGACTTCTTAACTTTCTACTGCGTACACAGAGGCTTAAGGGGCCCATTCACAGTCGAGCGGGTTGGCGAGCCGGTTCGTGACCTTGGTCGCACTGACCGGCTCGAAGGTTTATGGGGGGTTGTTGAGGGTTGGGCTCGAGGTTGGGTCCGTGTAGGCGGTTCGACAGCTAAGCCGGCGAACCCGACTCGTTCGCCAACCCGTCAATGTGTGTATGGCGACTACCTGACCGGCTCGCTGTGGTTTCGTCTGTAGCTTAATTTGGTTTCTATGTGAGTTAATTAGGCCTGCCTCGAATAACAATGACTTTTGAGGAGAATAAGCAGTTCCGGGAAGAATTTATTGAAATGTACCGGGCGAGTGCTGGAGCTTTCCCATCCTTGCGTCACGCAATACCTTCCATGTGTTAGTGCGACATTCAAACAACAATAATAATAGGCTAACAATAACAACAACGACAATAATAATAATAATAATAATAATAATAATAATAATAATAATAATAATAATAATAATAATAATATGAAGATGAAGAAGAATCCATGGTCTCCCGATACTCTCCTTCAAGTATTATTAGCCTATAGACCATTCTACTATGACATATATGACTCTTGCGCCTCTGCACTTAAGTTGTTAATACTGTAGTAGTGAAATTTTCTGTATTTCATAATTAGTAGTGAAATAACATTCCTCAAACTAATCACTCGCAAAAGAATATTACGTTTGAGATATAAAAATGATCTTATAATACATCACAATCAAAATTGTGTAGACCCACTTACGTGCAAATATTCCTGCTGCAACGTATCGAAGATTGCCCAACACGTCTCAGGAATGATTTTTCCAAGTAGCTGAGGAGATATTACACTGCTAAATTTCTGGTCTTCATAACTTCTCCCTGTCACTAGAAATCGCAATGTTACAATTAACCCCTCTTCAGCACTGATGGTATCTCTCATGTGTGTCTCCTGTTTCTCTATGTTTGGCCAAATCAACTCCAACAATTCGCAAAAACTGTCGTTATCCATAAGCAGAAAGTTCTTATAATCTGCAGGTTCTTGTACGCACAGAGTTCTTAACAGGCTGACGTGTGAAAATCGTGGTTTATCTGTCAACCATTACTTCATCCACACACGTTTCTTCTTTTCTTCATCAGTGCACAAAATGCTGCAACAGCTACAGCCACTTTGGAATGTTTTCGTTAGGCCATAACAAAAACTTTTTTCCTAGTGGCTTTACGTCGCACCGACACAGATAGGTCTTATGGCGACGATGGGATAGAAAAGGCCTAGGAGTTGGAAGGAAGCGGCCGTGGCCTTAATTAAGGTACAGTTCCAGCATTTGCCTCGTGTGAAAATGGGAAACCAAGGAAAACCATCTTCAGGACTGCCGACAGTGGGATTCGAACCCACTATCTCTGTAACAAAAACTAGGCAATGCACATACTATTTGCAATACAGACTGGCGGACTGGTCCGCCAACGGTTTCGCTAGTGTATGGTCACCAGTCGGGTTCGGGGTGGGGATTTTATACTTGGACGGGCTCGCCAACCGGCTCGACTGTGAATGGGCCCCTTTAGTGAACTGTTACCATGTTATTTCTTTGAATAGACAGACATGCAGTTTCTACAGCCCCATCCAATCATCCCTTGAAGTTGTGTTTATCGCAGAGTCTGTAGCACTTAATGTATTGCACCCATCACATCGAGCCTCATATGATTATAATAAGTTCGTTGTATATTGTGATTTTTTCCATACAGCGAAATTCATTGCTCTTACTGCGGCATATTGACAAGGACCACAAAAGAGTCCTCTTAAGCCACTCAAGTTTCTTAAAATCACATTCTGTTGGGGCCAATCAAACAATTATCTCGGCGATCAATAGCTCACCAGTCCGTAGCAGATGGCAAAGAATGTAGCACAAACCAGGCAGAAGTACGGGAATTTTCCGATGCTTGCAAGAGAAGGAACCACGGAGCAAAAAAAAGACAGAAGATAAGGAATACCTACCTGAAATCCCTAAAAATGAAGTAGAATCGTCCAGACAGGAGCATCAAAATGCCTCAGCCAATGAAAATTGGCCATTATAAGCATTTCAGAGTTAGCGCTCTGGAATATTTAGTCATTATAGGATATCTGACAGGAGTTACAGATATTTTTTGTTAAGAATACTCCGATTTATATAGCATAAATATTGGAGGAAGGAAATTTATTAGATGTGTTGCCAACAATGAATAAAGTGTAAGTGCGTCGTACTAAGAAGGGACGATAAGTATTGCCGCCATTTCTTAGGCACGTCACATAGTCCGCTAGACGAAATATTCCAACCCAAGCCATGGGAATTATTTAAAATTCAGTGATCGACTTTGCAACCAAGATATAATAATTGAACCTCTATAAATGTATTTGTTACAGGAGATGGTAGTGTAATGATAGGAGTGGTAGTGTAAATAAATAGACGCTCTGGCAACCATTAATCTCAGAGGAATTCAGGAGATATCAATCCACGCAAGTGACAGGACCTGAGAAGATACGCCACGCTAGTGAACACACTCGTATTTGGGACGTCACGGGATGTAGACGTGAATTGTGATTGCTCTGTATTGTATTGTAGGTACGGGACACTTGGAGATTATTGTGCAGTGAGTAACCACTGAATAATGTTACAAATTGTGCTTTTAAAACGGCATTGCCGAATTAAAACAGTAATGAAGCAAATAATAAGCAGACGTCATTTATAATAATATAAATATAATAAGAATTTTATTAATCTCATTTCTGTTACAACACTTCGATGTCTAACAGTGGAAGGTAGATCAGTGAAAATGGTACTTTCATTTCAACGGTAACCAGCCGGCAGCTTAGGACAGAAACACTTTCACTTTCTAGACACTGGGAGTACTTAATTAGCCTAGGGATGGTAAACAAGTGTACTACGATTCAGGTGCTGGAACGCAAGAACAGAAGAATGGGAGTACGAGACAGGTGCATGACCATCTCGTAATAGGATTAACGGGACGACCTTGCCGAGAAACAGATAGTTGAGGAACGCGTAATTGCCAGATCTGTGTGTGGACAAACATTTGCTTTACGTCGCACCGACATATATATGTCTTATAGCGACGATGGGATAGGAAAGGCCTAAGAATGGGAAGGAAGCGGCCGTGGCCTTAATTAAGGTACAGCCCCAGCATTTGCCTCGTGTGAAAATGGGAAACCACGGAAAACCATCTTCAGGGCTGCCGACAGTGGGGTTCGAACCCACTATCTCCCGATTACTGGATACTGGCCGCACTTAAGCGACTGCAGCTATCGAGCTCGGTGTGTGTGGACAAACAGTATTCCAACTGACACAAATTCATCACCCAGTTAAATTTCATACGTGCTGAAATACGTGAAAGGCGCTAGGAGGAAGATGTGTGGATATAATTTTAAGGTGAAAGTGTTAAATTATGTCAAAGTGTGTGTTAGAATTAAGGCAGCAAGATATGTAAAACGTGTGAAATCAGGTTCATTCAAGGCATGAGTGGATACAGCGATATTCTGTTGATGTGCAAAATCACCGCCGAAATGTTCTAATTCAACAGCGGCGGACGCCCACGGCATGGGTGGAACCTGTGTGAGTACATGAATTGTTATTGTAGATCTAAGACGTAGTTTAACATATGTACAGTCTAGTTACGCGAGTTGTCAGTTTAATGATTAGTCACCGTTTGTTTAGTATAACGTAAAGCGTAGAGGATATCTTTATATATGATGCTTTATTCACGCACAAGTGTATTCTTCTTATTCTTCTTCTTGTCATTTTCTTTTTCTTTGATATTAATTTGGATGATGATGATGTAAGGGCCTGCATTGAATCTAACTTAGGGGCCGTCAGGATGAGTTTTAATGTAATTGCACATTATAACGGTTACATTTGCAGTTTTAGGGGCATTCACTTGATCCTAATTAGTGGTGACTGTGCCACGGTGTACTTACAGTATCAATATTTGGTTGAGTTAATTTCGAACCATGTTTCGTGAAACGGAATATGCTTCACCTGAGTATTAGAAATATGGGCCGGTGAAGGTAATTTGAATTTAAACAGGAGATATTTGATCACCGATTACAGTCAGGTGAATTTTAACGAATAGGTCAGAGGTGTTATATATTGCAAGGTAACGATATGAAGCAACCAACCGGGGAGCAAAGAGGAAATGTTGAATCTGTTTATATAAAAGTGACGTTGTGGGACTAGGTTTATGATATAATGAAAGAGAGGCACAAGTGATCAGTCGATAAGCACTATAGGTAAAATTCTCAAGGATAATGAGATGGAATTAATATATGCCAGCTTCAAAGATGAAGTGATAGTATTTCAGCCGTAGAGCTGGCGGAATTTAATTAATGTTCTAGCCATAGCGCTGAGAAAAATAAATGCTGGCGTTGTGAGCCGAGGAATTAGTGAAATTGAGTGTAAGGACAAGTGCCTTAGTAGAATATTATGAGTTGATGTGCACAAAATAGTAAATGGATAGCACGACAGAATAACATGAACCAACGTGACACACCATCGCTAAGTAAGGTAATTATACTTGATCCATATGAATTTTTCATGGTGAATATTTTGTTGAAATAGTCTTAAACACCCGATTGACTTGCGAAGATCGTATTGCAATAACTCTACTCACGACTTAGTACTCAAGTTCGATACCAGGTAAGTTGGTACCACCACACGTTTCCATAATTTCGTTTTATCACGAGGATGGATTATTGATTGCTTTATTCCTGATTATTACATATTCTATTTATCACTGTAAATCCTTAATGAAGCCATGAAAGACACCTGAGGTCATGGGAAAATGTCAACCCTCAGTGAGTTGTAATCAATGGACACTGAGCAGGATAACCCTATTTTAAATATGTAGTTATGCAATCTGAGGCCGAGCTATTAGTTTATTTTTAGTCGCGAATGCGTGTGAATAAAGAACATGTAAATAAATTTGAATATAGGTAGGATTTAGGATGTCACTTGTTTTTCAGGCGTGTTTGATATTTTTTATATGTTTACTAGCATAGTTAGGTGATATCCCTCTGACTTCAACGTAACTTAGTAAATTTCTTTATTTGTTCTTTCATTTGAGTGAGGGAGTGACCCCACATGTTTATGTTTAGATAGGGAAATGACTGCTCAGGTAAAAATTAAGTAAACACCGTTCTAGATATATTAATGTATCTCGCACAACAATCAACAACAGGTCATAAGAGTTACTGAACTAGAAATTAGGAAAATAAATTATGTTTTTTTTACACTAATTACACGTGTTAAAATTTTTAACAATAAATATTTGGTATAATCAAATAGGATTTCATAGATCCACGTTGTGATGAAAACAGTAAAAAATATGTTAATCCAGAAATATTAAGCAACAAAGTTCAGTAATTTCCAATATTTTAAATAACAGCTACTTCATGAATTCTATGTACATGATGGATAGTTACACAGTGTTTTTTTATTTTTATATTTTATTTATTATTTTTAAGGACAGTTTGTCATATTTTGAATAATAGAGAAAAATGGTTAAGAAAGGGAGAAATTACACCAGAATTTTATACTGGAATGTTCTAAGCAAATGACAAGTTAGTAAACCACATGATGTGAAATTGAGATTATAATGCAATAATTAATGATGTTAAGTGTCAGTCACAGCATTTAACTGGTGGTTACTAAACTATGATTGTGTAATACATTTCAGATCAATACAGTAAAATTATTAAGGCAGTGTAAAATATAAGATAAATCAGTTACGTGAAAGTAAATTAATAAAATTTGATAAATAAAATTGTCCAAATCATTCATGATGGTAATAAATTCAGAAAATCTTGGAAACTGGCATTAGAACGAGATTTCAATACGTCAGCAGCTTGATATTCTATGTTTAAATTTTATATTATTAGTCGATAGGATGTGATAATTATTTTGTATGGTTAATAAAGATTTGCTATATTTAAATATCAGTCTGAGTCGAAAATATATTATTTTATTCTATAGAATCAATCAATCAATCAATCCTGATCTACACTTAGGGAAATCGCCCAGGTGGCAGATTTCCTATCTGTTGTTTTCCTAGCCTATCCTTGAATGATTTCAATGACATTGGAAATTTATTGAACATCTCCCTTGGTAAGTTATTCCAATCCCTAACTCCCCTTCCTATAAATGAATAATTGCCCCAATTTGTCCTCTTGTATTCCAACGTTATCTTCATCTTTATCTTCTTTTCTACTTTTAAAGACGCCACTCAAACTTATTCGTCTACTAATGTCATTCCACGCCATTTCTCCGCTGACAGCTCGGAACATACCACTCAGTCGAGCAACTCGTCTCCTTTCTCCCAGTTCTTCCCAGCCCAAACTTTGCAACATTTTTGTAACACTACTCTTTTGTCGGAAATCACCCAGAACAAATCGAGGTGCTTTTCTTTGGATTTTTTCCAGTTCTTGAAAAAAGTAATCCTGGTGAGGGTCCCATACACTGGAACCATACTCTAGTTGGGGTCTTATCAGGGACTTAAAAGCCTTCTCCTTTACACCCTTACTACAACCCCTAAACACCCTCATAACTATGTGCAGAGATCTGTATCCTTTATATACAATTCCATTTATGTGATTACCCCAATGAAGATCTTTCCTTATATTAACACCCAGATACTTACAATGATCCCCAAAAGGAACTTTCACCTCATCAACGCAGTAATTAAAACTCAGAGGACTTTTCCTATTTGTGAACCTCACAACCTGACTTTTAACCCCGTTTATCATCATACCATTGCCTAGTGTCCATCTCACAATATTATCGAGGTCATTTTGCAGTTGCTAACAATCTTGTAACTTATTTATTACTCTACAGAGAATAATATCATCCGCAAAAAACATTACATTTGAATCCACTCCTTTATTCAAATCATTTATATATATATGAAAACAAAGGTCCAATAATACTACCTTGAGGAATTACCCTCTTAATTATTACAGGGTCAGATAAAGCTTGGTCTACTCTAATTCTCTGAGATCTATTTTCTAGAAATATAGCAACCCATTCAGTCACTCTTTTGTCTAGTCCAATTGCACTCATTTTTGCCAGTAGTCTCCCATGATCCACCCTATCGAATGCTTTGGACAGGTCGATCGCGATACAGTCCATTTGACCTCAAGAATCCAAAATAACTGCTATATCTTGCTGGAATCCTACAAATTGACCTTCAGTGGAATAACCTTTCCTAAAACCGAATTGCCTTCTATCGAACCAGTTATTAATTTCGCAAACATGTCTAATGTAATCAGAAAGAAAGCCTTCCCAAAGCTTACATGCAACGCATGTCAAACTTGCTGACCTGTAATTTTCAGCTTTATGTCTATCAACCTTTCCTTTATATACAGGGGCTAATATAGCAACTCTCCATTCGTTCGGTATAGCTCCTTCATGCAAACAATCAAATAAGTACTTCAGATATGATACTATATCCCAGCCCATTATCTTTAGTATATCCCCAGAAATCTTATCAATTCCAGCCGCTATTCTAGTTTTCACGTTTTGTATCTTATTGTAAATATCATTGTTAACATATGTAAATTTTAATACTTCTTTAGCATTAGTCACCTCTATCTGGACATTTTCCTTGTAACCAACAATCTTTACATACTGCTGACAGAATACTTCTGCCTTTTGAAGATCATCACATACACACTCTCCTTGTACATTAATTATTACTGGCATGTCCTTCTTGGAACCTGTTTCTGCCTTAAAATACCTATACATACCCTTCCATTTTTCACTAAAATTTGTATGACTGCTAATTATGCTTGCCATCATGTTATCTTTAGCTGCCTTCTTTGCTAGATTCAATTTCCTAGTAAGTTCCTTCAATTTCTCCTTACTTCCACAGCCATTTCTAACTCTATTTCTTTCCAATCTGCACGTCCACGTCCTTCTTAGTCTCTTTATTTCTCTATTATAATAAGGTGGGTCTTTACCATTCCTTACCACCTTTAAAGGTACAAACCTGTTTTCACATTCCTCAACAATTGCATTAAACCAATCCCAGAGTCTGTTTGCATTCTTATTTGTCGTTTACCACCGACCATAATTACTTTTTAGAAACTGCCTCATGCCTGCATTATCAGCCATATGGTACTGCCTAATAGTCGTACTTTTAAAACCTTCCTCTCTATCACATTTTCTTTTTACGACAAAACAGCTTCGTGATCACTAATACCATCTATTGCTTCGGTTTCTCTATAGAGCTTATCTGGTTTTATCAGCACCACGTCCAGGATATTTTTCCCTCTAGTTGGTTCCGTCACTTTCTGAATCAGCTGTCCTTCCCATAAGGCCAAACTCTTCAAGTCGCCGGCTTGCATTTACAACATCAATGTTTTTCTCACGGCAAGCTTAACGTGGCATGTTCACGAGTATCGAGCAGCGGGAATTTTTATATATACACGCCAGAAAACAAAGCTGCAAATATTGTTTACAAAAATGTTTTGTAAAGTCACCACAGACTCTAGGCTAAGATAAAATGTAAATATCACTTTGTAAATATGTAGGCTACATATATGGCCTCTGTGTTTGCCGGCCTCCCCGTGCCAAGACTAAATAGCCATTTAATTACATTATTCATTACATGGTGAACTCACAGGCAATCACATACAAATTACAATTATATTTAATCCAATCAGCCTTTTATTTTACTCTTCAATATTATTTTAACTGTCACCTTCAGATTGTAATTTATTTATGTCCCGTTGCGAAGCACGGGTACTTCAGCTAGTATTTTAATAAAAATTGCAGATGATTAAGGACAACACTGAACTGCAGTCATCACATGTATTACTGAAGAACACTGGACATTATCTCGGTAAGTAGTCCTAAAATTTTCATTATCTTTTGTAGTGCAGTTTTTCATTTGATCGATTATTTTATGTGATAACATTGCTTTTAACCGCTACATTCCTACTGACGTTTTTGTAATGACCTACGTTGACTTCAATTAGGAAAACCACGAAGTCAGTCTTTCTGAGAATCCCGCAGCGAAGCACGGTATATCAGCTAGTATCTCTACAATGTTATCTCTAGCAAATTCTTTTGAGGAATAGGTCTCCCTGGGACACCATTCAACAGATAAAGTTTCTTCCCCAATGATACTGATCCAGATGAAAACTAATGCTGAGATGCAAAATGCCATTAAAAGATATTCTTAACCCATGAGAGGTCACAAACTGAGTTTTCCTCCAGGCTGTAAATAATTACAAATGTGTAATATCAAAGGATTGTGGTTACGGACTGTCCCTTTCAATACCTTTTCCTGAAGTTTTAGCCTGGCAACAATCATGTTGTCGGTGCGAGCAGGCTTTTTTGTGAACGCCTGGAGCATTCCTCCGTGTGCGACACCGCGAGTTTCTCAGCGAGCCGGAGTTTTCATCCGTGTGCAACCCCCTTATCATGATCATGGAGGAAAACACCGTGAGCAACCTCTGGCGTTCGAACATTCTACGCACCCTCTCATGGGTTAACCTAATATTTATTCACAGAATTGCAATACATTCAACAGAAGCACCTCAAGTCCTATAATGGTTCAAAGTGATCAATCAATCAATCAATCAATCATAGTGATCAAGCACCAAGTTAGTAATCCTTATTAGCACCCGGGAGGCGACGAAGAACCGATCACCAATGAGATGGGATCTCCAGTAGCGGTAAGTATACTTTTTACACCAGCCGACGCAAGAACCAGTACAAGTTACCGCGAGCTCTACCGGTAAAGGGTGCAGTATAGATTGTATTGCAGAATCCCTCTATGTCGTTCTTTCCTACATTAAATAATAAGAATGTTATTGATGATTCTTTTTCGGGGACGTGATTTGTACCGCGTTCAGTCCGAATCCGTGATGAGTCGGAATTTGTATGACCGGGCTTCCAATGTATCGTGTACTGGTATGATATTGTTACATGCCAGCCCCGTGGTAGCCCTTTCGGTACTTACAGGAAGGGACTAGTGGTTCACACGACCTGGGATCCCCCAGCCTGCTTGTGGGGTGGGGCCGGCTTTTCCGTGTATTTTTCTCGTCGGCCGGCTAACTTGTCAGTTCGTTGGAGATTCAACGGGAATGTTCTGCCTCTAGCCACCTCGCGAAAATTTATGCTCAAATCACCCGAGCTATAAAAATGGAGGCTAGCCGCGGACAGTCGTTCGGTGTAGGGCTCTGGGTCAGTGCTGGACTCAGTGGTGGAGTCAGCGTGAAACTCAGTGTGTTGGGGTTCGGTGCCTTGAGGGTGACAGAGGTGTTGGCTGTTGCTAGTGTCACACCGAGGTCTGAAGGAGGAGCTGCCATTGTGGTGTCGGAGAAACCAGTGAGTGGGTGGGCTGGAGACGACGGAACAGAAGACTGTACTGAGCCCATAATTCTACATCGCTGAAATGCCAACTGTGAGGTGGAAAAAAAGCAGCATCCATATTTTTATTGTACGGTCACCTCCTGTTCCGTGGCGTGTCAACTCACAGTTGGAAGCGATCCCCCAAAACATTGAACGAGGTCGGAAAATTTCGAAGGACCTCGGGTAATTAATAATTAAATTCTGCCTAATGACCTCATTATGAGATATTTCGGCACTGTAATTTACAAGAAAATACGTAATTAAGAATTATGGAAAATATTTGATCAAGCTAGTTTCACAGGGTGGAAATATATTTAATTAGACTTGGCCGAGTGGAATACACGTGTCAAGGACATAGGTCAAAATGCGCGGGAACCATCGTACACGAAATGATTTAATTACGCCCGTTGAAGAAACAGGAAAATCAGCGAACACCACCATCTTGAGTGGAAAATAGGCGGAATATCTGGGGTGAGTCTCAAGGAAATCAGTCCAGCGGTCATCAAACGGAATGATTGCAAACAGTAGATAACGCCACGCAGCGCGTCTCTAGAGAGTGCTTAAATACGCCCTCTACAAGGAAGAGAGTCAGTCATCATTCAATTGTCCGAAGGGTTGAACGTACGTCGAGTGATAAGAAGAAGAAGACTTCTAAAATTAAAGTGTGTGAAGTAGACTTGGGGAATCTCAAAAGCCAGTTGGCTTGAGGGATGAATATTTTAAAAAGTGGCAATGGCGAGCGAAGACAACTTAGACACTGAAACATTGTATTAGAGACATCCATCCTGGTTGGGGGAAATATAAGTTAATAATTGTAGGATTCCTGAACTTCTGCGCAGGGAGACAGCAGATTCAGAGGTAGCTCTTTTGAATTATTGCGGACAAGGTTATTTTGATAATCGGTAAGGGAGGACTAGTGTAGTCTTGCAGAGATAAGCTTTTGTCTGACGGTCATTCACATATGTTGAAAAGGAGGTGGAAAGTTTCCACGAACTGCATCAGTTGAATTCTCGATACGAGGTTGGGCGGTTTAATTGTTGTATATGTGTACAGAATAAAATTTCTTGTTAAGTTAAAGATCATAAAGGAAATGAATGTGTGTTACTTCAAGACGAGTGTAGAATCAGTATTATTTAAGTAGTAGGTAGTATTTAAGGGAATAATATCTCCTACTATTAAGAGGGGCTAAGTTCTGAGGTGGCTGGCGCAAGATGAAGCCAAGATAACGCCACGCCAAGCGGTACAATTACAGGTCTGTCTAATTCAAGTATTATGTTTTTGTAGTTGGAGATGTAAATGCTTGTCCCTTTAAATTAATAAATTATTAAATCATAATATCGCGTTGTATATGTGGCGTGTATAGAATTAGGTATGTGGTGATGACGACGATGCGTCTTGTTATTACATTGTAGGGGCGAATTATCTGTTATTTATGTCAGAGCGCCAGACGTTAAACTGTTTAAATTTCTTTTAAAAATGTGAAGTTAAACATTATAATTAAAGTCAGTGAAATAATGTTCGGTCCGGAAAAGCTATAATAATGAAAACGATAAAAACAACTCAGTATGAAGAACTGAATTGAAATTTTCACGTGGTCCTTAGCAGGCCTCGTCGGAGAGGAAGAAAACGATAACATAACCATTATAAGTGTGATGAAGTCAAATAAAATAATAATAATAATAATAATAATAATAATAATAATAATAATATTATTCACGTCAGGATTAAATTGAGATAATAATCATAATGCGTTCAGCAGTTAAGTAAGCGTGATTTGCAGTTTATATCGCAATCCAGTTATGTATGATAATGTTTGGCATTTTGGGAAATAAATATTTTGTGACACCGTGTAGCCTATTTGTGATATAGAAATTCATGGCATGCTATTTTGCTCCTGAGGTCTGGAAAAATTTCGAGAAGTTAATTGTGAGAGCATTATAAAGTCGTTTGGACGTGGGATCGCTTCTATTTAGAAAGTTCCAAGCAAGAAGGAAACTGATTGTAATGGAAATGACATATTATGGGAATAATTAGGAAGAAGTTAAAGGCAGAGTAAGCCTGTATTTTGTGAGGGATTTAGAATAAGCAGGACGCCGAGAATAAGAGGCCCTGCAGTTCGATGGAGATTCATTTTTGTGACATGGTGTATAAGTTGATGTGTACTATTCCTGAAACAGGCTGTATAAGAGGAGCGATGTCCTGTTGCGATCCAGAACGATGGAAGAATGTAAGGGTTGTCAAATCCAAGTGAGTACGTTGTAACGCCTGTTTAAGTACAAGTTGCTCACCCGTGATTATTATTTGATGTGAGACCGTAGGTAACGACAGTTAAGTCTAGGTGACGGTTATATTTGATACCAGCGGAGTGCATTTTGTGATAGCCGACCTCACGAACAAAATATATTCTGACAAACGGTCAAGGTAATACTAATTATTGTAAACTGAATTCTATTCTGTATTTTACGAGACGAAAACATCGCTGATTGGAAACATTGTGGGTGAGCGAATGAATTTTATTAAATTACGAATTTAGCCTGTGTAGGATGATGAGAATTTACTTCACTGGACAGTTCACGTTGATACATGTTTGGAGTGTTGACATGGCAGGTCAGTTGGAGCCTCACACTCGATTTATGATGTGTGTATCGTGATGGTGGTGATTGTTTTCCGTGATATGACGTAATATCAAACTTCATTGGTGTTTATTTTTATTAAGCGAATTTCACCGCATATGTTTACATTGTAATGAAATGAAATGGCGTATGGCTTTTAGTGCCGGGAGTGTCCGAGGACATCTTCGGCTCGCCAGATGCAGGTCTTTCGATTTGACACCCGTAGGTGACCTGCGCGCCGTGATGAAGATGAAATGATGATGAAGACAACACATACACCCAGCCCCGTGCCAGAGAAATTAACCAATGGTGGTTAAAATTCCCGACCCTGCCAGGAATCGAACGCGGGACCCTTGTGGCCAAAGGCCAGCACGCTAACCATTTAGCCATGGAGCCGGACTACATTGTAATGAGGAATAGATTAAACTATTCGAACCTGTTGTTTAATTTCGATTTCGCGCTTTACTGTTGGAAATAGACACAGTAATATTTCCAGATTTGAGATTATTTTTGTAGCGAATGTCACTTCATGTGTTAGAGTTTCAGTAAGGATCAGGATTAAATAACCGGACATTTTGTTAAAGTTTCGATTTCGCCTGACAGAATGAGAGATGTGTAGATATCATAACGTTGACTCAACGATAGATTTACGATGTCGCGTGTATTATAATTATCATTAGGGATTAGTAGACACTGTAACGTTGACTCAACGACAGGATTAGGACGCCGTCTTTACATAGCCAAGTCATAGGTTAGGCATTTTTTCGAATGGACTTGAGCGATGTTAGTGTTTGCAGTAGTGAATATATGTGTGGAAGATATTAGCAGGTGCTTTTTAGGCCATGTTTCGGCATAATTGTTACTATCCAGAAGGTGCTCCCATAATAGCGTTGCATCAGTAGCGGCAAGAATATAAGGACTGTCCCACGTGGAATTCTAGCTAATGGAGACTGATACCTACTGCTTAGCTGCGTGTTTCTGTTTGCTTCATGTTCGGGTGTACGACATATCATGATAGTGCCGTGTGTTGACACTTAGTTAATTATTGTAGGATTTATACTACGAATGCTTTTTCAACTCGTCAGCTGTTAGTATATTTTATTTTCATTTTTCGTTATTTACATTATTTATGCGAGACGTTGATCTACCGATCCCTCGTAGTTTGGTTTAATGGGGCAAGTGTAGGTAGACAGATTTGTAACGGTAGTCGTAGTTATGGATTATTGGAAATATTCCCCGTCGTTTATTTTGTATTGTGGACTTGTATTTTAAAGAATTTAACGTCGTAACTGTTTCATAACTTGAAAGTTGGTTTACTGAGAACATTTTCAAGTAGTTTATCACTTATTTAACTTTAGTGTTTGGCGTTTCTTCTTTCAAACCCAGAAGTAATTTATGTTTTCCTGCATTTCCTTCAGAACGATGTAACGTAAGATCCCCTCGGATCAAGTGTTGTTGGTTCCTTCTGAACATATGTTTGGGGTGATGCATGTTTCAGCATCGGGATTCCTCTGTAACTTCAGGGTGTTACGAGATGACAATACATGGTGGAATTTTAATTCGATTGTGACAATTTTTGTCATGCTTTCAAGTAATACTTCGCAACCTATACAAAGCAACTGATAGTCGATTTGGTTCGATTAAGGATCCATTCCGGGGATGTTCTAATATCCGATAGGATAGTCGACTGGTGGATAACCTTAATTAAATGTAAATCTGGAATTATACATGTTGAAAGTCAGATTTTCCACGGATCGTGTGGGTTAACTCTCAGTTATCGTTTGGATCAATGTTGACCGATTTTCAGGTTTTCTATTCTTTTTCTAGCTTTTGCTGTCCACGAATCTTACATTGCTTTTCAATTCCTTGGAAGACAATAATATAAACAATTTCAGGATAATTTTACCACTCACGTTATGCATTGTGACTGCGTTGTAACAAGTTGTGACAAATTTTACTGACTTTTCTTGCCTATTTAATAAACAAATTATCGTGATTACATTGAATAAATATTTAGTAACCCTCGGACACTCGCGCTAGGAATGGACTCAGCGTTACTCGCGCGGGCTACATATGTAGCCCAAACTGAAATTCAATCTGAATGACTCGTACGTGCTATTTTTAGGTTTCTTTGGTAATAATCTTAAATAGTAGTATATATTAATATACTAAGCCAAATTTGAAGGCCGTACATAGGTTTATCTTTTGTTCCGAAGAGGAAATAAAAACCCTTGAAGAAAAATTTGATTGCATCTCACACTAAGGGAAATCTGCCATGGAAACAGAAATAAAAGAATTACAGCTTTTAAAGTTATTTATATGTATACCCAAATACCTACATTAGAACATATTTTCATAGTAAATAATTAAAAACAATATCAGGTTTCAACATCGGGTTTCTGTGAGTTTTTTAAGGAATTTTAGCACTCTATCAAAACAGGTATTTCTGTAGTATCGGTAAATTTTGCATCACGATCACGTTCAAGCTTTTCTCTTAATTCACCTATATACGTATGTGTCGCTGTGGTTATCTGTATTATATTGCTATCTATAAAAAGTTCTAAGCATTCAAGTTCAGTTTTCACAGTACGAGCAATTCCCTTAGGACCAGGAAAGTGCACGATAAAATTATGGGCTCTTTTACGCACATTAGTTCATGGATGATCCCTTATCCACTTAAAATTCTCCTTGGCAGTGAACCATCTGAAATTATTGCTGCCGGTACCTGCATCGTCATTTGTCGCTGAACACTCGGACGGGGTATCTTCCTTACTGCTTGTACCTTCTTCAGAGTCAGTTCGGTGTAATTCGTGTGTACGTATATCCTGTTCACTATCGTCATTATCACCACTAACAATACTATAACTACTTTAATCTAACCACTGACTGATTTGGAAGTAATCTACTTGGCCGCCTGCGCGGCGAAGTTTCCTTTGCTCGGTCATTGTCAGCACTGCAGCAATGTTCACGCGGGCTACTATTGTAGCCCAGACCACTTCTAATCCGTCTGGCTTCTGAATGGCGCGCCTAGTCAAGCCGGAAACACAGTCGCCAGTTAATTGCAACATTGACATGCAGCTATAGAGAAAATATACATTCCAAGCAACGAATATGCTCTGTACTAGAACAAAAGTCCGACTCGTTGGCTGAATGGTCAGCGTACTGGCCTTCGGTTCAGAGGGTCCCGGGTTCGATTCCCGGCCAGGTCGGGGATTTTAACCTTAATTGGTTACTTCCAATGGCCCGGGGGCTGGATGTTTGTGATGTCCCCGCAACTCACACACCACACAATATTATCCTCCACCACAATAACACGCAGTTACCTATACATGGCAGATGCCGCCCACCCTCATCGGAGGGTCTGCCTTACAAGGGCTGCAATCGGCTAGTAATAGCCACACGAAATGATTATTATTTATACTAGAACAAAATATATGACTGGGTTACACTTTTAGCCCGCGCGAGTATCCGAGGGGTAAGCACATTTTTGCTCCTCATTTGGAGCAGTTATGCTCTCCTCTGAATCCTATCGACTGGTCAATGAAGTGACAAAAGAACTCGCAACGAACCCAAGATCCGAGAGTACGACATTGCTCTACCGAAGCAGCCGTAAGTTCAGGGGTTCAGTACTGTCTGTTCGTGTATTTCTGTGGATTAAGGCTCGGCGAGGGAAGCCGCTATCGTGAGTGTGAAGGTAAATGGACCTGTGTTAATATTCGCTGTTGTGTTGTCCTTCTGTTGAATACTGTTGAGCTGTATAGTTGTTCACTGCACGTGACTCTGAATTACCGAACTGTCGGTGAAGTCGAACCAACGAACAGTCATTGTGTGTCTAGTGGCCCTTAGCCCTGTGTTCAGATCCAGCGGTCTATACACAGCTGCTGTATGAGGTGACTGGGCGTAGGGAAGTGAAAGTAGGGATTAGCGTCCCCGGTAAGGTAACGGGCTGGACTTCCCGCTGTGCTGTAAGGAAGACAGTAATTAGTCATCCATAGCTGATTCGAACTGTGTGTGTGTGTGTGTGTGTGTGTGCGTGTGCATTTATTGGGTCATCCTGAAATAAATTAGTGTAATGAAAAAGATGGAGTTTTACTTAACAATACGGAAAACTGGTACCCAGTGAAGCATCACTGTCCGGTACAATGATCTCGCTCCAACACGTCACAGGCGTGTGGTTATTGCGTGGAATGTAGGTTACAAAATTTTTGGTTTGTGTCAGACTCCAACAAGCACTGATTCATTATTTTCAGTTCAAAGTAGAAAATCTGCACAGATGACGTGACTCCACTACGGTCGTCATTCAACTCAACAAATACAAGCCTTCAGGAGAGAAAATTCGATTTTAGCAACTCTTTTGCTACCACGCCGGCTTTGTGTAATCGTTGGCATAATATCCCTTGAATCTGGCAGCTTCCAACAGATGAACTGCGTTTAAAATTGGAATTTCCTCTGTGGTTGCAATTAAAGTTTCTTCGGGAGTAGGAAACGTACCACTCAACGCCGGCTAATATTTCCTGCCATCTTAGCCTTTTCCATGCCTGAATGCACCGAAGTGAAACGCAGTACTGCACCTAAAGCCGCTTCACGAGTACTGAAATCACTGGATCACGCTCGTTCTCAGCTGAACAGTGTCTCTGATCACTAATGTGTGGAGTGTTTGAACAAAATCAAAGATCTGCGGCTCATTTCGACTCTATAACACTATGTTTGTGTTCATATTTTACACATCCGGGACTTCACATTGCAGGCTGTATGCACACTAATCTAACATACAATGCGGGCATTGCTTGTGTACATGAAAATCGACAGCCTGTAATGAATGAAGCCCCCATCCAGCGGAGAGGATGGGAACTGTGGCGTTTACTGGAGCCTGTCGCACTGCCTTTGGGCAATGATTAATGACTGTCAGGTGAAATTAAATGATATTGCAGAGTGTTGCTGGAATGAAGGGTGACAGGGAAAACCGTAATACCCGAAGAAAAATCTGTCCCGTCTCCGCTTTGTCCAGAAAAAAGTTTCGCATGAAGTGACTGATCAGAAGCACGGAACCGAACAGTGAACGGCAGGTGCGCTGCTACCTGAGCCACGTAGGCTTTACGGACGTTACTAGTTGTCACATTTATTTCTGTATTAGATTTAGCCAAATTGTGTCCGAATTATATTTAATGATATCTGTGAGTAACCAAGAAAATAAGAAATTCCAGTTTTTGGGGGTGTAAGTGAAATTAAGAGCTGTTGAACATCACGGCTTAGGATATTTTGAGATTCCCCACATCAAGCACTACAGAGCTTGATTTTGCCCTCTCCCACCACCCATACGACTTCGGTTGATTAATAGGCCTACTCCTGTTTAGTGCTATTTTTCCTCCCCTCCGTAAAACGAACCAGTCAGTGCTAACCTGGCAGTTAACAAGGAAACAGTCTGTGCTTGACCAGAAATTTAGCTGAATGATTAACATATCGTAAATTTTTGTGATATTTTTTCGTAAACAACGATGGTATTATAATTAGCCCGGCTGAATAATAATAATCATGTTATTCGCGTTACGTCCCACTAACTACTTTTTTAACGGTTTTCGGAGACGCCGAGGTCATGGAATTTAGTCCTGCAGGAGTTCTTTCACGTGCCAGCAAATCTACCGACACTAGCTGACGTTCTTGAGCACCTTAAAAATGTCACTGGACTGGGCCAGGATCGAAGCTGCCTGACTGAGTTACACAAGCGGTAAAGCTCAGTCCGGTGACAAGGTGCTCAAATACGTCAGTTTCGTGTCGGTAGATTTATTCGCACGTTAAGAACCCCCGAGGGACAAAATTCCGGCACCCCGGCGTATGCGAAAATCGTAAAATGTTACGGGACGTGAGACCATTATTAGTATTAGGCCCTATTATTATTATTATTTCTATTATTATGATGTTTTACAATGGTTGAACATCGCACTAACATATCAAATGTTTTCGGCGACGCAGGGATGTGAGAAGGCAGCGGCCGTGGTCTTAGGACTAATTAAGGTACAGTCCCATCATTTGCCTGGTGTAAAAATGGGAAACCATAGGAAACCATCTTCAGGGCTGTCGATAGTGAGGTGTCTCCCGAATGCAACCTTACAGCTGCGCGCTCCTAATCGCACGGCCAACTCGCTCGGTGAAACCAGAATGATGAGTGATATTTTATTTGCTAATTTTCTTGTTGTTGTTGTTGTTGATGATGATGACGATGGCACTTATTTAAATGGGACTAAACCGATAAACCGAGCTCTATAGCTGCAGTCGCTTAAGTGCGGCCAGTATCCAGTATTCGGGAGATACTGGGTTCGAACCCCACTGTCGACAGCCCTGAAGATGTTTTTCCGTGGTTTCCCATTTTCACACCAGGTAAATATTGGGGCTGTACTTTTACTAAGGCCACGGCCGCTTTCTGCCCACTCCTAGCCCTTGCCTGTGCCATCGTCACCATAAGACCTATCTGTGTCGGTGCGAAGTAAAACAACTTTTAAAAAATGGGACTAACATCTAGGTCATCGCCCCTAATGGTACGAGAGGAAACGAAATATAATAACAATTAAAATGTATCCACGTCCGCCTCTGTGTGGTTAACGTGATTAACTACCATCCCCGGAGGCCCGGGTTCGATTCCCGGCTCTGCCACGAAATTTGAAAAGTGGTACGAGGGCTGGAACGGGGTCCACTCAGTCTCAGGAGGTCAATTAAATACAGAGGGGGGGATACGATTCCCTTCTCAGTCATCCTAGAAGTGGTTTCCCACTTCGCCAGGCTAATACTGGGATGTACCTAACTTACGGCCACGGCTGCTTCCTTCCCTCTTCCTTAACTGTCCCTTCCAATCTTACCATCCCTCCACAAGGCCCCTGTTCAGCATAGCAAGTGAGGCCACCTGGGCGAGTTACTGGTCCTCCTCCCCAGTTGTATTCCGGTCCTAAAGTCTCGCGCTCCAGGACACTTCCATTGAGGCGGTCGAGGTGGGATCCCTCGCTGAGTCTGAGGGAAAACTGACCCTGGAGTGTAAAGAGATTAAGAAAGAAAGAAAGAAAGAAAGAAAGAAAGAAAGAAAGAAAGAAAGAAAAGAAAATGTATCCACTGACTAGGGTTTTAAAATAGCCTTAGAAAATAATATATTGAAGGTTTTGACAAAACTTCTCACGAAAAGGATTACTGATTCCAGATGAACAGCATCGATTCCGCAAAGGTCGGGGTACCCTCCAAGCCATTAAATATCTGATCATTGACGTTGATGAAACCTTACGATATCCAAGATGAAAATTTCATGTAACGTTTGTTGATAATGCAAAAGCCTTTGACACGATAAACTGACCGTTAAAAGTTGCAGGGCCGTGCGGTTAGGGGCGCGCAACTGTGAGCTCGCATCCGGGAGATAGTGCGTTCAATTTCCACTGTCGGCAGCCCTGAAGATGGTTTTCCGTGGTTTCCCATTTACACACCAGGCAGATGCTGGGGCTGAACCTTAATTGAGGCCACAGCTGCTTCCTTCCCATTCCTAGGCTTTTCCTATCCCATCGTCGCCATAAGACCTATCTGTGTCGGTGCGACGTAAAACGAGTAGCAAATAAATAATTGCTGGACTGGAGTGAAGACAACAAACTCACGGAACAGATTAGCAACATTCTGACGACTAAATACGTACAAACTGATGACCGTGCTACAACTTCGAAACTGATAACACAATCCATTGAAGTACTAAAAGGCGACTCACTCAGTCCCCTGCTCATTAACATAGCGACATACAACGTGGTGATGGCAACTAAGCTTGCAATGGTAAACGTTAACATATACTTGTACGCAGATGATATGGTCATTGGTTCGAATTCCCTACCTGAATAAGCCACAGAGAATGTAGACAGATGGGCACAGGATAACAAGATAATCAACACTGAGAAAACTGGTTTTTTTCAGTTGCTTTACGTCGCACCGACACAGATAGGTCTTATGGCGACGATGGGACGGGAAAGGGCTAGGAGTTGGAAGGAAGCGGCCGTGGCCTTAATTAAGGTACAGCCCCAGCATTTGCCTGGTGTGAAAATGGGAAACCACGGAAAACCATTTTCAGGGCTGCCGACAGTGGGGTTCGAACCTACTATCTCCCGAATACTGGATACTGGCCGCACTTAAGCGACTGCAGCTATCGAGCTCGGTGAGAAAACTGTAAAAATTACTTTTCGAAAAGGAGGCATGGAAGCTGCTAGTGACACAATTCACCTGGGATCAACTCCCTCCTCAGTAAATATATTGACATACTGAACCATTCAGTTCATGATCCAACAGAGATGATCTGCATGTAATTATAAGATGCAGACGAGACCACATAGGAATGATATCAGGTTTTATATTATTGTACAATAGCACGCAACATGGCGCGCCTTTTAAGATATCAGAGCGTCAGTAGTAGGGTGGAGTTCCCAGCAAGAACAATAAGGGAAACGAAGCCAAGCTAACCACCTAACTTATAGCGTCTGATGCCAGCATCTTTATGAGAAATAGCGGGAGAATTCAGAATGGAGGGAAACAAAACTCGACGGATATCTCTGCCCACACGAGCGATATCGAGATTCTAAAAGGAGAGCTGGAATGAGCGAAATTTCCTGAACAATTTGACATGCCACATGAAGATTTTCATAATCTCTGTTAATTAATGTGTATTTCTCTCAAGTACCGTGAGAGACATTCCATTCCGTGAGAACTAGTTCAAGAGGACCTTCCAACGAGAATCTCGCGTGCGTGGGTAAGTCACTTCAATAAATACAGCACGCGTGGGATGCGGAGAACATTCTCTGTGCGCAACTCTGCCTGTAAGGTGTACCTGTGTGTCAGAAACTCATCGAAAGACGACAGCATTCATCTGACTGCGTTCCAGTAAGGGAGACTTCTTTGTCCTAGTGACAAGTAATTAGCAACCTTGTGAGAAGTAAATCTGACGTTTGAACAGTGTACTGATTTAAATAATTTTAGGTAGAAACATTTTTTGCCACTATTAGGCCTACTCTAAGTACAGTGGAATGTTTCAGTCTGATGCTAACAGGTTTTAAGTCAGTGTAGGCTTGGAGAGACAGTACTACTTTAGTTGTTTCAGATTAATCTATGTCCAATTACAAGTTTATTTGTAAATGAGAATCGTGTGTACTGTTTTACGAATAGAGTTCCTAGGATAGGCAAGGTAGCTACAAGGAACGCCCTTGAAGGCAAGATAGGGACATGTGCATCTAACGAATCATGTATAATAATACGGCATTTCCTTACACTTGTCTTACGGTAACAATTCGCCTACCAGTGTAAATTCATCACGCTGGGGTGCCTGCGGCACGTGCGGCTCTACGAGAACACCCTTCGCCGCCGAGAGACAACGATACATGACCTCCTGGCGGTGTGCTAAGTCCAGTCAAGACACCAAACGCAACTAGAAGACGGCTATCGAGTTTGAGCTTGGTTGGCCAATCCGGCCCACCATTCATCGGTACGAGATTTCCAGTCGAAGAATGAAGGCCCACGTCATGGTGCTGATTACGAACCCAGCACTGCTGTCTTCGACGACCTGCACTAACATGGATCACTAAACCCATGTCCGCCTAGGAGAGCCGCTAAGTACACTACAGATGAAGGTCAGACAAATTCTCACGCATAAGCATGGGACAGAATAGGTAGCTTCGCAAAAATTGTAAATAAAATTTAATGCTTGTAGATACAAATATAAGAATTTTTGACGCCACTCAGGCCTTTAAATAAGCTATACTCAGCACAAATTTATGCATGCCTAAGGGTAGATTAGAGTTTGTTCGTTCTATTCTTGTGTTGCGGTTTCATTTGTGTCTTTATGTATGATATATTATCTTTGATTTGATGAAAGGATGGTTGGTTGTTCATCCATTGAAGAATTATTATCCGTTGAAGGACTTGCAGTCTTTGAAGTTGTATAGGTGGACCTTGTGTCTTAGGACTTACTTGGAAATGTATGAGGCATAATTAGACTTAGGTGTTTGGTGGTTGTCAACTGCAAAGCTGTAGAGTTTTGTAACATATTTTTAACGCACTTCGGAACCTTGCAAGGGAATCGTACTGCCATCTAATTACGCAGAAAGAAAATCACAGGCAAGAGGTCGCTGTATCTTAAGCTCAGGACGATAAGATGTAACAGAGCCCTAAATCGCGAATGATGCAAATAGGAGCATTGATGTGATATGGAATGGCTGAGAATGAGCCGCATGAATGAATATGTGTACGTGCAGGTTAATGCACGGATAAACAAAAATACCAAAGCTTTGTGTAGAGCTAAATTTATGAATTAATCAGGGCTCTGGGATTCGCGCCAGGTATAATAATGTATATGTGTGATAGTTTTGCGTCTGCGAGGTAATTATGATGGCATAATATTTTGATCCATTGTCAGGGTTTATATTCATAAATGTAGTGTCAAAGCCACCTCGCCCCCTTTCCCAGCAGGGTCATAAATCTCTTGTAGACTCCAAGATGGCGCTCGGCCCGCTGCTTTGTTCCCTCACCCTTGCCAAAAAGAGAAGTTTTCTGACGTCATTTGTTTGGGTGGAGTTCTTTCCTCGTCTGAGCTAATTGAGAGGTCGTTTTCACCAGTATGCCATTTAACCTAATATCTACTGGCTTGTAAAAGGACCATAAACCCACCTTTTTTGGAACGTTTTCACAGGTAGAGGGGATTCCATATTATGTCCGTGTTTGTAAATGGATTATTTGTATATTGAAGTGTGATTTGTGAAATCGCATGTCTCTCTAAGGAGTCAGGGTTCACGTCTCTGACGTCCTGATGTGTGTGCGTTGCATGCCTAGTGTTAAGATTGTGTGTGATGGATTAACTGTCCTGTAGTATTAGCGTAAAGATGTTTAGTGATAGGGATTTTTAAGATAATGTGTGCGAAGCCAATCCCTTTCTGATCCATTCTGTTTTTCTTGTTGAGGTAGACACTTAACTGTAAGAAGATTTCTGCAACTTGTCAAGAGATGGGAAAAGTATACCATAATCGTTTCGAAGACGAAGATCAGAATTTTTCGCTCAGGAACTTGGGAGACTAGCAGAATGCCACTCCGAGGCTTTCTTATTATTTGAAATAAAAATGAACTCATGAAAATTCTTTTTTTAAATTTAAAATTGTTATATTCATCTCTCATTTGTAATTAAAATGTGTTATATGATTTATACTCGAAGCAACTCATAGTTATTTCATTTTAATGTTAATTTGAGGTAGTTATATCTGATCGATCCTTTCCTCTTCTCTTTATTTCTTTACGGATCTAATTACCCGCCTGTTTATATGGCTGAGTTACCGGAGCTGCTGAAGAGGAGTTACGATACAGGTAAGCTATGTGCCGGGTTATCCACCGTTTGGTGATTAAATTTTTCCACTATAACGCATCTTGTCGGTTCTCAGCATTTGCTTGATTGCGAGCAGAGCGTTGTAGGGCACATAGTTAATGTGGCGCCCAACTCTTTAGCTCGATATTTCCGTAAATATGGGTCAGCCAAGATCCATTTCGTTATTGGGCATAGTTATTCTGGCATTCTGTGACGTGGTGGCTCGATATTTCGTTAAAATAGGGCCAGCCAAAGGTTATATTCACTGCCGCGCGTAGTTGATTTTTGGCACGGTTAGGTGAGGCCCAATATTCAAGTAAAAAGGGCTGACCAAGGAAACACTGTTATATGGTTATATAAGCAAGCCTTGGTGGAGCTGTTTAGCGAGATTGTGAGTTGCATTGCGAAATTATATTTGAAGAGAGGAACCAGTGATTGGTAATAGATCTGTGCGGGTTTTTCGAGTCAGGCCTCGTTAAAAATAAAATGCACCCGTTGTGTGTTAGGAAGAGTGAAATGGCTTCCTAGTTAGAGAGGTAGTAGTATAATTTTCTTCAGAAATTATATTTATAAGAGAGGTTGTGACGGAAATATGTGTGGGTAATAGTTATCGGCTAACTTGAGATATCCTCGATCTCAGGGAGTAATGGATGGCATGTATTACTGTCGGTAGTGGCGATGCGTGACCATCTGATTAATGGTTAATTCAGATGGCACGGGTCGAAAATAATGAGGGTAATATTTGACCGGGACTGGTTTTATATACAGTCCATTGTTTCGAGCCCATGTAGGTTCGGTTAGGAAGGTTTGGCAATAATTAAGGGTTAATTGTATAATTATTTTCAAAATTGTGTTGTGGCACTTGTTGTGTTAGGTAACAAATGAGAGATGTTACAATTTATGCAGTTTTCTAATAGTTGATTTGAGAACCATGAAATGTAAATGCTGTTGGGATCACGTAATTGGTATATTATAGTTGCAAAGGTAAACAAATTTAATGATATGCGTTTGGTAGACAGGTCTGTGGTGCGCACTTAGCGGTTCTCCGATAGGACTTTATGAATAGAAACGATAGAATGTCGGTAAATATGGAGTTGCTACTGCGAATGGGCGAGCAGTCGAAGGAACTTAGGGAGGAGTTAGGTACTATTAAAGGACAAGTGGCTAATGGCGTAAATGAACAGAGGATGGCAGAACATTTTGCCAAGAATGATGAGCAATTTAAGGGGCTCAGAAAAGATGTGGGTAGTGTTAGGGAACACGTAGCTAACGCCGAAGATAAATTGACTAATAACTTGACAGAACAGCTATCTAATACGGAAACCCGTATGTCAAACCAACTGACCAAGCTTAGGAAACACACTAGCATACAGTTAGAACAGTTAGCGTCAGAAAATCAGGCGACACGAAGAACATTAGTAGAGTTGGACAACAAGATTGATAATGTTCGGGTCTGTTGTATCGCTAATACGGAAGAATTAAAAAAGCAGTTTGAGGAATCACGGAAGGAAACTGACGACCAGATAACGGAAGTTAAGGGAAATATGGGTTTACTAGAGCAGAAGATGGAAGAAAGGGAAGCAGAAACAGCCAAAGTGTTAGAGACTATCACAGCCGATTTGATAGGAATCGTAGAAGAGATTGACAAAAGCAAGGAGAATCTGGAAACAGTCGAGAAAAGAATGGAATGTAAGTTAGAGAATATGTCTCAAGAAATAGCTGATAAATGGGAATAGGTAATAGAGAAGAATAAGGCCAAAGTGGCAGGTATTGAATTGAGCATACAACAGACGAGAAAGGAAGTGAAAGCAGAAATAGTAAGACTGGAGAATCGGAGAGATCGGTCTCAGAAGGCGGTTGAGAAGCGTATGCTGGGTTTGGGGCACTATGTGGAGAAAATAAGGGACAGGTTAGAACAGATGGATTTCCACGAAGGTGCTCACATGAAGAGACGAAAGTTTAGCTTACCACCAAATATATCGGAAACTACTCAAGAGAAGGACGTATTTAATGAGAGCCAAGGTAGTGAACCCGTGATATGAGGAGAATTATTCAACTCGAGGCGTCAAGAGGGAAATACTAGGATGCCTGGGAATTTTAATATGATACCTGTGTACAGTTCGATGCATTCTGCAGAGGACAAAGCAAAGAAATTTGAGGCGAATGGAGAAATCAATCCCCCCCCCCGCTCGTTCTTAAGGGATTTTTTTTTTGCTAGGGGCTTTACGTCGCACCGACACAGATAGGTCTTATGGCGACGATGGGATAGGAAAGGCCTAGGAGTTGGAAGGAAGCGGCCGTGGCCTTAATTAAGGTACAGCCCCAGCATTTGCCTGGTGTGAAAATGGGAAACCACGGAAAACCATCTTCAGGGCTGCCGATAGTGGGATTCGAACCTACTACCTCCCGGATGCAAGCTCACAGCCGCGCGCCTCTATGCGTACGGCCAACTCGCCCGGTCTTAAGGGATTTAGACATGTATATGGATGAGTGTCATACTCCTCCTGAGAAACGTCTACGTACGGTAGAGAAATTCCTAGGTGGATCTGTCGCCGTCTGGATGAGGGCCTTTGTATATACGTTTGAAACTTATGAAGAGTTCAAACACGCTTTCTTGAATAAATATTGGAGCGAAGGCTATCAGCAATCATTAAGAATGGAGCCTTACACCCGCAAGTATGCGAGCACCATGTCGACGAGGCTAAGCGAGTATTTTATTAGCCAGTTTATACGTCTTCTGGAACTTGACCACCCACCACCGGAAGAGGAAATTGTCGCAACAATCATAAAGCAGCTTCCAATAGACGTCCAAAGAACCGTCATTGCCGTGAACGTCAAAACGGCGGTAGAAGCGGAGGAAACATTAAGACAGTGGGATCAAACAACGGCCCAGAATCAACCCCGTGTACGTCCAGTTGAATTTGTACACTATGTGGAAGCGACTGAAGAGAGGTCACTCGTGGGAAAACTGAAAGACGTAGTCAAAATTCCGGAACGCAGACGTCGTTGCAAAACAAAGGCAAAATCACAGTTATAGGAGGGAACCGAACTGGCGACCACATAGCTTGAACCATCATCCAGAGTATGTAGATCCACGGAGGAAGAGAGACGGAAAAGCACCATACTCTGATAGGATACAAAATAATAGGCCGTATTGAAGAAGATATGAAGAATATCGAGGCTCCAGAAGGACGTATTCTCGGTGAAACCGTGAGGGAGAAACCAGCGGTCGGGAGCAAGGAAATAAGCTGCGTTCTCGCGATAACGAGAGGCACAATGCTTCCTTTGAAAGCAGGGCAAGCCGTGCGGTAAGGAGCACGCAGCTGTGAGCTCGCATCCGAGAGATAGTGGGTTCGAACCCCACTGTCGACAGCCCTGAAGATGTTTTCCGTGATTCCCATTTTCACACCAGGCAAATGCTGGGGTTGTACCTTAATTAAGGCCACAGCCGCTTCCTTCCCATTCCTAGGTCTTTTCTGTCCCATCGTCGCCATAAGACCTATCTGTGTCGGTGCGACGTAAAGCAACTAGCAAAAAAGAAGAAAAGCAGGCCAAGAGAAGAGGTCGTGATACGCAAGGAAGATGGTAACAGGCAGTTCGCTCGCACGCGGAGGCTAACTCAACCCGGAGCAGCCGGTTTGGCATACCAGGATTATGTCAACACGTCAAGACAACATAACGAACCCACATGCTCCAGCTTACACGAGTGACGGGGATAGCTGTAAAAAAACCTTTAAACTACGCTAGGGGGAGATAGCCTAAAATTCGATGACAAGGAGTGGACGACAGTAACTATACATAGTTGGATTCTTAAACCTGAAGACTTATTATATAACACGGTTAAAGTTAACCTCCCCACAGTAAAAGAATTTCCTGTCATATATGCACGAGTACACGGATTAAGAGTGACAGTGTTGCATCTCAGGCACATGTCTCCGAATTGCAGACTAGAGTTCGTATCACGTCAATACCCATCTCTAAACTGAAGGTCAGGGATATTATTCCAGATAGAACAACAACTTGTAAAGAGCAGGTTCTATTGGATATTGAGGTTTGGGATTCTATTATATTGTACCCTTGTGTTGTGCTGTTAGGTTGGAGTACAATCTTATTCTAAGGGCAGATTTTCTCCAGGATTATCAAGCTGTTATCGATATGGCCACAAACTCTATTAAACTCAGGACAAATGGCATTCATGAAGAGTTAGAATTAAATGTAAATCATGATCACCGACCGGAAGAGCTCATTTGGGTAACTGCTCTGCAAGAAGATCAAGAAGAGAACTTTCGTTCTGGGAATTGGTTGGAAAGGTGTGATGAAATTTTACCTGAGTTCGAGATCATGTCTTCAAAATTAGAGGAAGATTGGGAAAAGGAAAAATTTTCATTTCTTATGCCAGAGAAAGTTGCAGAGGCAAAAATCGGAGTTTAGGATAAGGAAAGGCTTAAAGACTTACTGAAATATCATGAGTCAGTTTTGGGTCTAAGCCTGGCTAAATTCCAAACTTCCAATATAAGTTATGTGTCAATAGTTGGGAATCATATAAGCAAAAGCCTTACCCTATTCCGGAGAAGCTGTATCCACAAGTCCGTGAGATTATCGAAGACATGGATTGAAATGGAATAATAGCTATGTCCCCGAGCCCATATTTGAACCTGTTATGCACCGTGCCTAAACCTAGCGGTTCGATTCGCGTATGCCTGGATGCTAGAGTTTTGAATAATCGCCTAGTACCGGAGTACGAAAGAGCACCGAACCTTAATGATATATTGAAATTTGGAGATAGAGTACTTGAGTACTGTAGATTTGACCTCCCGTTTTCACCACATTGTCTTGGACGCTAGTGCGAGTATGTTAACAGGGTTCTTATTCGATAACCAGACCTATATTTTTGAGAAACTCCCGTTCGATTTGAAGACGTCTAGTTCGGCTCTTATTCGGGCACTAGAGAAGAACCCAAGTCAAGAGGTAAAAGACTTTACTATTCGGTACATAGACGATATTCTAATTTGTATTAAGACGCTGGATGAACACATAAGGAGACTAGATTTATTGCTCAGGGATCTCAATAAAATACTTCAAAGTGAACCTAGAAAAGTCTCACTTCTACCAGCGGAGTGTACTATTTCTCGGACACATCGTAGATGGACAAGGTATTAAACCGAACCCCGTTAAGATTGCAGCCATACAGAACTTTCCAACACCTGTTAGAATCAAACACGTCAGACAGTTCCTTGGCCTTACTGAATTATTTGCAGACCACTGTCCAGGTTATACGGACACTGTTGCGCCTCTTCAAGATTTACTCAAAATCAACAACCGCTGGAAATGGGGAGATAAACAGGAAGCGGCGTTTCAAAATAGTAAAAGGTTGCTAGCGAACTCGGTAAATTTGGGTTATCCTATGTTCGACCGAAGATTTATTATTCAGACCGATGCTTCGGAAGTCAGAATTGGACCAGTACCGTACCAGGAAACACCTGAGAAGACCAATAAAGTGACGTATTTGGCTTTTATGAGTAGAAAGCTACGAGCACACGAATTCAAATATACAACCACAGAATTAGAGATGCTAGCAATTGTCACTGCATTAAGTCATTGGAGGAAGTATGTGTACGGATTTCTTATTGTTATAGGAACTGACCATAAGGCACTCACATTTATCCTTAAGACTGACATGGCGAGTGCGCGTGTGAGTCGGTGAGCGCTTTATGCGCAGCAGTTCGATTTATCAGTGGAACATTGCCCAGGGAAAATGAATCTGTTAGCTGATGCGCTAAGCCGAAATCCTGACACAGGGGAAGTCTCCGTCAACTTGACAGTTTTGAGCCAGGACAATCTGAATATATTGGAAAGGTTACGTAACATCCCGGAGGAGCAAATGCATTTTCCAGACACTCGCCTTATGATTCAATTTTTCCGGAAGGAATTGCGACCTGGTATACCGCAGCTCACTAAAGCAGAGAAAACGGCTGCTAATTACCATTTTTATAACAGCATCCTTCATAAATTTATAGACGAGGATAATACCAAATTCAGAATAGTGGTACCTCCTAGCTTACAAATTGATCTCATCTGGGTAGCACATCGTTATACCGGCTACTCAGGGATGGATAAGGTAGTAGCTGCACTACAGGAGACATTCGTCTGGCCGAAGCTGAGGACAATCATACAGAAGGTACTTCGTACGTGCGATGTTTGCCGAAGAGTTAAACCGAATCCTTATCTTCTGAAACAAGCTCCACGAACATTAATTCCCACAGAACCCCGTAAACTCTACTCTATAGACTGGTTTGGTCCTTTGCCCCCTGATGCTTGAGGTCTCAGATTCATATTGGTCTGTATGGAAGTATTTAACAAGTTTGTGACTCTCTGCCCAGTTCAGAAAGAGAATACTCGCGCAACAATTTACCAGTTGAAGAACAAAATCATACCCACCATGGAAACCCGGAGAACGTATTATGTGACCATGGTAGTCAATTCACGTTAGCGGCATTCAAGCGAGAGCTTGAACTCTTAGAAATCAAGCACGTTTTGTCAAGTATTAGGCACCCTGAAGGGAATCCTAGTGAGCGCATAATAATAATAATAATAATAATAATAATAATAATAATAATAATAATAATAATAATAATAATTAATAGAGATCTCTAAGTATTGCCGAGTGTACTGTCCCAGAGAGCATTATAAATGGTCTAGTGTCGTCCCGATAATGGTGGAATGCATTCATTCGACTAAGCACGAATCGACCGTACAGATACCGTCACTGATTCATCATAATCAGCTTCCAAGGCGCCCGTGGCATGATGTCATTCCGTGTCCAAGCGACCCAAGATTGCCACAAGAAATGTGTATTATAAATGTTCCTGAACATTTGAAAGCACAAGCTGAGCGAAGATTTAGGACCCGCCGGAAGAAAATTCACCGGCCTCTACAGGTCAACGAACTGATTTAATTAAGAGTCCCTCAACCTCAAATCCTTCCGAACGGTTTTATCATAAATCTGCGGAGTTGTACATTGGGCCGTATCGTGTCATCCAAAGTTACGAGAATAACTCCTATAAGGTGCAAAACTTACATGGGACCATCGTAAAAACTTTCAATTCAGCTAACCTGAAGCCCTATTATAGTCCAGGCCAATATCAAATTGAGAATATTCCTGTAGAGCAGAAGAAGGGCGAAACGAAGAGGATGGAGAAGAGGAGGAAGAACATATCATCCCGGAAGAAGAATCCCTTGATGAAGATAAGAGAGCTACGGAAACGGGAGAAGGTGATACAAGTGAGGAAGCAATAAATGTTTTTATCCCAGAGAGTATCCAACGACAGAAGAGTGAGCTTCGAGAAGAAACAGATTGCCCAGAATGTAACAGTATTCAGCGCAAGTTCATAGCTCTATTAGAGGTATACTATTAGCAAAGGAAGGAGAATTAGGCCTGGATAAATAGTCTCCGTGAAGGTGAGAAAATAGGGGAGATATGATTGGGGACTAGTAAGGTTATAATGTACTAGATGAGGTCTCGTGCACTAGGAAAAATAAAACTTTGGCAAATTTTATTTTGTCGTTTTCAGGGGGCTATGAACCATTCAGTTCATGATCCAATAGAGATGATCTGCAAGCAATTATAATATGCAGATGAGACCACATAGGAATGTCATCAGGGTTTATATTATTGTGCAATAGCAGGCAACATTGCGCGCCTTTTAAGAAATCAACGCGTCAGTAGTAGGGTGGAGTTGCCAGCATGAACAATAAGGGAAACGAAGCCACGCTAACCACCTAACTTATAGCGTCTGATGCCAGCATCTTTATGAGAAATAGCGGGAGAATTCAGAAGAGGGAAACAAAACTCGACGGATATCTCTGCCCACACGAGTGATATCGAGATTCTAAAAGGAGAGCTGGAATGAGAGATATTTCCTGAACAATTTGACATGCCACATGAAGATTTTCATAATCTCTGTTAATTAATGTGTATTTCTCTCAAGTACCGTGAGAGACATTCCATTCCGTAGGAGCTAGTTCAAGAGGACCTCCAACGAGAATCTCGCGTGCGTGGGTAAGTCACTTCAATAAATACAGCACGCGTGGTATGCGGAGAACATTATCTGTGCGAAACTCTGCCTGTAAGGTGTACCTGTGTGTCAGAAGCTCATCGAAAGAAGACAGCATTCATCTGACTGCGTTCCAGTTAGGGAGACTTCCTTTTGTGAGAAGTCAATCTGAAGTTTGAACAGTGTACTGATTTAAACAATTTTAGGTAGAAACATTTCTTTGCCACTATTACTCTAAGTACAGTGGAATATTACAGTCTGATGCTAACAGGTTTTAATTCAGTGTAGGCTCGGAGAGACAGTACTACTTTAGTTGTTTCAGATTAATCTATGTCCAACTACAAGTTTATTTGTAAATGAGAATCGTGTGTACTGTTTTACGAATAATAGAGTTCCTAGGATAGGCAAGGTAGCTACAAGGAAGGCCCTTGAAGGCAAGATAGGGACATGTGCATCTAACGAATCATGTATAATAATACGCCATTTCCTTACAGTTGTCTTACGGCAAGAATTCGCCTATCAGTGTTAATTCATCACGCTGGGGTGCCTGCGGCACGTGTGGCTCTACAAGAACATCCTTTGTCGCCGAGAGACAACGGTCCAGGTCCTTCTGGCGGTGTGCAACGTCCAGTCAAGACACCACACGCAGCTAGAAGACGGCTATCGACTATCGAGTTTGAGCGTGGTTGGTCAACCAGGCCCACCATTCATTGATACGAGAGTTCTAGTCGAAGCATGAAGGACCTCGTCAATGTGCTGAGTACGAACCGAGCACTGCTGTCTTGGACCACCTGCACTAACATGGATCACTAAATCCATGTCCGCCTAGGAGAGCCGCTAAGTACACCACAAATGAAGGTCAGACAAATTCTCACGCATAAACATGGGACAGAATAGGTAGCTTCACAAAAATTGTAAATAAAATTTAATGCTTGTAAATGCAAATATGAAAAATTTTGACGCCAGTCAGGCCTATGTAAATAAGCTATATTCAGGACAAATTTATGCATGCCTAAGGGTAGATCAGGGTTTGTTCGTTATATTCTTGTGTTGCAGTTTCATTTGTGTCTATTTATGGGGACATTACCTTTGATTTGATGAAAGGATAGTTGTTAGTTTATCCATTGAAGAATTATCGTCCGTTGAAGGACTTGCAGTCTATGAAGTTGTATAGGTAGACCTTGTGTCTTAGGGTTTAGTTGGAAATGCATGAGGCATGATTAGACTTAGGTTTTTGTTGGTTGTCAAATGCACAGCTGTAGAGTTTTGTAACATATTCTTTAACGCACTTTGGAACCTTACAAGGGAATCGAACTGCCATCTATTTACTCAGAAAGCAAATTACAGGCGAGAGGTCGCTGTATCTTAAGCTCAGGACGATAAGATGTAACAGAGCCCTAAATTGAGAATGATGCAAATAGGAGCATTGATAAGATATGGAATGGCTGAGAGTGAGCCACATGAATGAATGTGTACGTGCAGGTTAATGCACGGATAAACAAAAATACCAAAGCTTTGTGTAGAGCTAAATTTATGAATTAATTCGGGCGCTGGGATTCGTGCCAGGTATAATAATGTATATGTGTGATAGTTTCACGTCTTTGAGGTAATTATGATGGCATAATATTTTGATCCATTGTCAGGGTTTATATTCATAAATGTAGTGTCAAAGCCACCTCGCCCCCTTTCCCAGCAGGGTCATAAATCTCTTGTAGACTCCAAGATGGCGCTCGGCCCGCTGCTTTGTTCCCTCACCCTTGCCAAAAAGAGAAGTTTTCTGACGTCATTTGTTTGGGTGGAGTTCTTTCCTCGTCTGAGCTAATTGAGAGGTCATTTTCACCAGTGTGCCATTTAACCTAATATCTACTGGCTTGTAAAAGGACCATAAACCCACCTTTTGTTGGAACGTTTTCACAGGTAGAGGGGATTCCATATTATGTCCATGTTTGTAAATGGATTATTTGTATATTGAAGTGTGATTTGTGAAATCGCATGTCTCTCTAAGGAGTCAGGGTTCACGTCTCTGACGTCCTGATGTGTGTGCGTTGCATGCCTAGTGTTAAGATTGTGTGTGATGGATTAACTGTCCTGTAGTATTAGCGTAAAGATGTTTAGTGATAGGGATTTTTTAAGATAATGTGTGCGAAGCCAATCCCATTCTGATCCATTCTGTTTTTCTTGTTGAGGTAGACACTTAACTGTAAGAAGATGTCTGCAACTTGTCAAGAGATGGGAAACGTATACCATAATCGTTTCGAAGACGAAGATTAGAATTTTTCCCTCAGGAACTTGGGAGACTAGCAGAATGCCACTCCGAGGCTTTCTTATTATTTGAAATAAAAATGAACTCATGAAAATTCTTTTTTTAAATTTAAAATTGTTATATTCATCTCATTTGTAATTAAAATGTGTTATTTGATTTATACTCGAAGCAACTCATAGTTATTTCATTTTAATGTTAATTTGAGGTAGTTTCCTCTTTTCATTTCTTTACGGATCTACTTTACCCGCCTGTTTATATGGCTGAGTTACCGGAGCTGCTGAAGAGGATTTACGATACAGGTAAGCTATGTGGCAGGGTTACCCATTGTATACTCCACTATTTTCCACTATAACGCATCTGGTCGGTTCTCAAAATTTGCTTGATTGCGACCAGTGCGTTGTAGGGCACAATACCTATGACAAATTACAAACAACATCTAAAATCTACAGGGCCCACAAAATATCTCGAGCAACGGCGGCAACCAAAGCCAATCACAAAGCTTCCACTGGGAAGCGCTATGAGATTATTTGATGCGAAAATAGCTCCCATCGCTACATACGGACTGGGAATCATCTGGGAGAATCCGACTATGACGGACTTGAGGACACTCGAAGCAGTCAAGTCGCGTTTTCTGAAAGCTACCCCAGGGGATATCGAAATACGCAAAATCTTGACTCTCACTTGAACTTGTCACGGAGACCTTCATCGAGGAGCTTCGGATAAATTGAGGGCTATCATTCACAGACGCCTGGGATAGAGTGAAGAAAAGAGGCGAAATGTGGATCTACTTGTATACAAGAAGGCAATGATGAATAGGGCATGGACAAACACTAACGAAGACCTGCGACAGTTGGTTAAGTCGATGACAGTACATGGATACCACAATAAGCTGTGCTGTACCGAGTACTTTCATGACCCAGACGAATCCTTGGTATGTAAGTTATGGAGTATACAATGGAGAAGATACCATTTACTCACTAGTACAAATCGGAGATCTTGTATTGTAATCTTTTGTAAAAGTGAGTGATGTCAGTAATTCTAGTATGATCTCAAATGTACGCACAATTTGTGCACTGTATCTTGAAATAAAATGTTAAAAATTGGTTAAGGAAATGATTACGAATTTAAAATAATCAGTGTATCTAATTCTCAATGCCCTATTTTCATATAAAATTATTTAGAAATAGACTAAGTCCGCCTCTGTGGTGTAGTGGTTAGCGTGATTAGCTGCCATCCCCGGAGGGCCGGGTTCGATTCCCGGCTCTGCCACGAAATTCGAAAAGTGGTACGAGGTCTAGAACGGGGTCCGCTCAGCCTCGGTAAGTCATTCTCGAAGTGGTTTTCCGTGGTTTCCCACTCCTCCTCGAGGCAATTGCCGGGATGGTACCCAACTTAAGGACACTGCCGCTTACTTCCCTCTTCCTTGCCTGCCCCTTCCAATCTTCCCATCCCTCAACGAGGCCCCTGTTCAGCATAGCAGGTTAGGGCGTCTGGGCAAGGTACTGGTTCTCCTTCCCAATTTAATCCACGACCCAGTGTCTCACGCTCCAGGACACTACCCTTCAGGCGGTAGAGGTGGGGATCCCTCGCTGAGTCCGAGGGAAAAACAGACCCTGGAGGTAAACATATTAAGAAAGAAAGAAAGAAAGAAAGAAAGAAAGAAAGAAAGAAAGAAAGAAGTAGATTAAAATGTAACAAAATGGAAAAAGGTATTTAAATTGAAAGTATAAAACAAGCACATTAAACATACATAAAGGCAGGCTAAACATAGCTAATGCTTTAACGTCGCTCTAACTAATTGAAGATTATGGAGACAAGGACGGAAAAGAGCTAGGACTGGGGAAGTAGCGACCGTAATGTGCATATGCCTTGCGTGATAATGGAAAACAGTGGAAAACCATCTTCATGGCTGCCGACGGTGGGGTTCTGAGTGAACTTTCATGGATTTTGAAATAATTTATCATATTTGGGGGTTTGAACATCTTTCTTAGCCTCAGTTTGTTTTACAAAAAATAGTCACTGCTATTTTCTAAGTTTTTAAATAAGGAGCTAAAGCATCACGAGTGTGGTTTCAGCGCTAAATACGCATACATGATGGGGCAAGGAGGCTGTGAAACTCGTTAAAGGAAGAACAGGCAGATGAATCTCTACAGCGCAAGTACGCTTACTGTTTAATTGACTCGGTGTCGTGAGCAGATCACTAGACTTGTATTTAAACGTTAAGGATGACTCTCAACACGGTGATGTACCACCTCAGTTTTTGCTCTTTACTAGTAGTTTAACATAGCTCTATGCCACACAGGATATCGAAGACGATGGGACAGGAAAGGGCTAGAATTGGGAAGGAAGCAACGATGGCCTTAACTGCCTCATGTGAGAATGGGAAACCACGGAATTATCTTCAGGGCTGCATCTGATGCCCACCTTCTGAATTCAAGCTGACAGCTACCGCGCAGCCAGCTTATACAGATATCTTAAATATTCCTTCTGCATTGGCCCGTGTACAAACCGAAGCCGCCTCGAGGAGAAGACTGTGATAATGTCACTTAACTATCACGCCCCCTCGTCCATCATTTTTTATAATAACTGCACCAGGAGTACACATTCCTCGGTTATTTAAACTGCGCGCCTTCTATTTGGCCATCTATGTCAGTGAACACGAACTTTCAAAAACATTCAGAACTTTTTCCTCCGACGGTTAGATGACTGACATGTATTTCTTTGCCGACCTCTTAATGTTACGCACAAACTAATTGCTGAAGGTATTTTTGTTGTATCTTCACACTTTTCTGATGATTTATTTTATGTACTGAAGTTGTCAACACTTCACCTGACTCCTCCTCTAATATAATCTGCCGATTACATGCCTATAATTACGTTCTGTAGCCAATTAAACCCAGTGGTATATATTGAAATTTAGCCTATCAGAGCTTTGTATTTTAATTTCATCTGAAAATTTCTCCTACAGAGCTATTTAAGGAGAGCATCTTAGGGTCGTCTTGGCTGATTTGCTCCAGTTATTGAGAGTGCGACTCGACGGAGGCTAGAGAGGGCTAGAAGGCAGGGTGTGGCCGGCTTTAAGAAGATCCAGCGCTGTAAGGTAATGGCAGAATTTACCTAACATGTGATTGTAATTCGAGGGGAAGATTTCAGCAATTTCTTAAATTCAAATATGTAATCTTTTCTTTTGGGCTGAAATGTAGGACCTTCTGCGAAGTCTTCGGACTGGGAGACCATTTAATGTAAGGGAGCAAGAGTGGTGAACTTCGGATCTCTCCCCTTAAACTTTTGAGCTGGGTGACTAAACTGTTAAACCTCTAAATTTTGGAAATCTTGTCTTAGTTTGTGAATGTTCTCCACTCTAGTCACCCTTTTGAGTATGTCATTATCCTCTGCATCATTGGGCCTTAAGCCCACGTAGGTTCTCGTGTCTTCCAGAATGCTCGCTGGTGTTTCGCCTCCTTGCCTTTTGTTAACGGCCTGTTGTGTGTAACCTTTTTGTTTTTACTCTTAAGGCTTTGTAGTATGGGTAATTATGCCCCGCTTCTTCGCGTAACCGTGTCTATGTTTAGGTTCCCTTAAGGAACAGTACATACAACTGATTCTGAAACCTTGTAACAAATAAGCCCACCACGGGGCAATCGGTGTATGAACACTTTGAAGTGGGATCACCCTAGGGGTTACTGAGTGTAACTGAGAATTAAATAGCAACTAATTGCTTGATTGAGGCTAACCTCCATTGTATCTGGGAGCTCAGGCTCCTATAATATTGTACCTGTTCGGAGCAATTATGTTCTCTTCATAT